>NW_027529171.1:0-1289 GCF_008692635.1 Crocuta crocuta | reverse complement strand
GCCAGGAGGGACCGGGGGGGGGGGGGGAATGAGCACCAAAGTCATCAGGGGGTGTTGAAGGCTGCTCTCTTTTGGAGGGAAGAGCAAAAAGTATAGTCTACAATATCTCATGAGATATGCCCTTACCTCTCTGGTGTTGAGATTCCACTGCCTCTGCTATCCACTAACAATTTTTTTAACGTCTATTTATTTTTGAGAGAGAAAAAGAGAGAGAGAGAGCAGGGGGAAAGAGAGACTGTAAGCACAGAGCCCAACGTGGGGATCAATCTTACAATCCGTGAGATCATGACCTGAGCAAAAATCAAGACTCGGTCGCTTAGCTAGCTGAGCCACCCAGGCACCCCTGTGACCTTTCATTCTATAAATGCATTCCAGTTGGAGTTTGCAAATAATTCTTATGTGATTCTTCTATCTACTTTCCCATAAAAAAGGGCTTCTTCCTCACATATAGAAGGAAAATTAAAAAAATTTTTGAATAATAGACACAGGACTTTGGAAACTAAAACTCTCTTAATACCTTCTTCTTTTCTCACTTTTCCCCTTCCTTCCTGTCAATCATCCGTTAACTTGTAATATATATCCAACCTTTTGTTAGATTATAGGATGCAATTCAGTTGGATTAAATAGACATTTATTGAGTAGCTATTCTGTACAGGGAATTTTCCACTGTTTTAAAAGTAAGCTCTAGGCCCAATGTGGGGCTTGAACTCATAACCCTGAGATCAAGAAGTGTGTACTATCGACTGAGCCAGCCAGGCACCTGGAAAATTACCACTTTCAAGATAACTTCTTGTAAAGACCAAAAGTCTTAGAAATTTGAAGTCCAGGGATTAAAATGTCTTCAATTACGGATAAAAGGAAGCCAAAGCATACTATTTATCTGTGAAGCGGAAGTTGATGTGGGACCTTGTATGTACAGACCCTCATTCTTTCCATTGTATCCATTTGGTTCAGTAACGTGGGCCCTTATTTTTAAGATTTCTGTGACTGTGTTTGTCCAAATCTTCCTTATTTTGATTGCTGGATTCTCACTATAAATCCCATATTTGACATGGCATTTTTCCTTTCCAGATCCTATGGGTCTTTTTAGTATTAGCCACCGGATTCACCTACACTTATGTTCATTTGTTCTTGAGTAAGCCTGTGGTTTTCACCCCAGGAGACTCTCTGTATCATTATGGGTCTTTACTCAGCAGCTAGTTATGAATTGATGACTAATTTGATTTGGTTCCTCCCAACCCACAGTATTAGACACAATCTTGGAAAATGGGTTTATCTATTTTTTTTTT
>NW_027529170.1:0-522 GCF_008692635.1 Crocuta crocuta | reverse complement strand
ATGGAGATCCCACCCGCCCCTGATCAGGACGCCCTCACAAAGAGAACAATCTGCACTTGTCCATCCCAGACTTCGGTCAGAACCCTCCCTTCACCCTGTCGTGTCCAAGCCATATGCCCACCTAGAAGCACAGTTATGTCATGTTTTATGTCAGGAGCTCTATCTGGGTTTGAAAGTTCCAAATTGTATGAAGTCGATATGAGAGGAACCCCCAGTTATCCTCTGGAAGAGGGTCTTGTGCTGTGGCTGGAGCTGGTTTGTCCCAGGAGAGCAGTTGCATGAACACCTGGNGCTTGGAGGACATAATGACAGACAACAAGAAGCCAGCATCCAGTTAGCTGCTCTCAGCAGGGGCTCCTGTGCTAGTGATCAGGGCAGTGCGGTGGTGCCTGTCAGCTCTCCTGCTGATGAGAGGCGGTGCCACCTCTCCCAGATGCACTCCAGGAAGGGAACTGTCTCTTCCCATGTGATTCAGGTGATCCTCAGACCTCAGTACTTCCTATGGGCCTCTGTCCTCCTTTT
>NW_027529169.1:3063958-3090351 GCF_008692635.1 Crocuta crocuta | reverse complement strand
CTTGAATGATGAGAACAAACTGAGGACTGATGGGTGTGGAGGGGGTGGGGGGAGAATGGCATGGAGGAGGGCACTTGTGGGGATGAGCACTGGATGTATATGGAAACCAACTTGACAATAAACTATTTGTAAAAAAAAAATTAAAGAAAAAAAATAAAATGTTGGATTAAAAAAAAAGTATATAACACATTTTTCACAAAAATAAAAATAAAAATAAACCAAAATACACATTTCTGTTTCCAGATAATGCTTTAAAAATTATTCTCATATAATGGCAGCCAAAACATAGTTCTGCAATTCCAAAAGAGCTAAACCAAATATCAATAGTAATTCAGTTATTCTCATGTCCCATTTTAAGATGATTATTTAAAAATATTAATTATTAAAAATGAAAACAACTTCTAAGCAGCTCTTTTGCCAACTGTTGAAGTTGATTATATATAAATGGTTTGGGGGAGAAAGCTACAGTGTTATATTCCATGCACTTTTTTGAAAGCATGACGTACTCAACCATTTCAGAAGATGAGCAGAAAAACGTTTAACTATTGAGATAAATAGCATTCCCATGTTACCTCTGATTTATGGCAAATCCTGAAGCAACCGAAAGTATAACTAAAAATTTTAGAACTGTTCTCATAATAAGAGATTAAAAATGTGGACATTTTATGCTATCAAGTAAAATTGTGAGGCATGCCCATTTGGTGCTAACTCGACTCCCCTGACTTACCTAGTCAGTATACTAGTCGCTATTAATTTGGCCATTAGGAATATCAAACGAACTTTAGTATTCAGATTAGGTCATTGTCTGAACCCTGTACTGCATATTGAAATTACTCAAATAATTTACTTTCAACATAAATATATACCCTCAGTACAAGGTGTCTAATTAAATCCTGAGCCGATGATGGTATTTATTTTTAGGTTTAAGGTTTGATCTTTGATCCTGATTCATAGAAGAGCTTGCACACTCTTACTCTGCCATACTCATCTAGAAGAGGTGTATACAGCTTGGTATTTTCTCTGCTCATCTATTTCTATTTAATCCACGTACTATTATACTGCAAGTGGTATAAAAGCCAGAATTTGGCTTTCCATTTGGGACAAATGATGACTCTTTAGTTTTTCCAATATAGTGAGATGCCTGACCTTCATCACATGAATAAAGAGAAACAACCTACTAACTGGTTGAAGAATGTCTACAAAATTCTAGATTCCTCATCCTCCTACCAACTTCTCTAATTGCCCTTGGCTATTTCATATCAGTACAATTTAGGAAAAGGCAACTTATCAAAAATGAAAATTTTAGACTATATATATTCTAAAAATAATCTTAAAACAGATATTCTGGAAATTCATTCTAAGTGTCATAATGGGTGTTTATATTTCAGTTTTTGTTTTAGTGCACAAGAATTGGAGCATTTGCTGCACTAACTGGCTGACTTCTCCACAGAAATCATTTTCATCCCTAATTTTGAAGATCGTGTGATATACCACACCAACCAAAATGTTCCTCTGAGGATTCAGTCATCTGTGACTCTACCAGATGACTGCAGTCTAATTTAGCACCCTATGGAACCCAGTTCTGAGTCACAAATCAAAAAAAGGCATGTTAATTCTCAGGCTTCTGAAATTTGTATTCTCTGTTTTCTTCTTTCTCCTATCTTTTCTCTTCTTTTTCCTCAATGTTTTGGAGAGAAAAATCCAGAAGCTCTTGTAGTATAGAGAAATACAAACAAATTTGAATCTGCTGAGGAGATAGATTTCTTGGCCAAATCCAGAAGGTGAACCAAAGAGTTAGGACAACACATTACTATATCTCTATGAAAGCACTTTTCTGATGGTGTGGGCAGAAGAGATGTGAGAGCATCCAACATAGCCTGTATATACTTGCTTCCCTGTCTAGAAAGTCATTATTAATATGTAAATTTTTAGGCATAGACATGAGGTTGTTACATCATTTTATGTTTTAAAAGGAAGTAGATACAAAGTGGTGAGTTTTGAATAAGCACAGTGTAGGTGTCCCAATACCACTTCTATTCTAGTTTCCCTTCAGGTTTATACAGCAGAATAATCTTGTATTCTTAAAGTCTGGAAAGGGTCTCCAGACAGTTTGTATCTTCTATCTCATTAATTCTTGAACTATCAAAGGGTGGACTAAACCTATTTCTTATCAGATATTAGAACATGGTGGTGAAGTTCCTGAGCCCTGGAATCAGATTGTCATGACTAAATCCAAGCTCTTCTATGTGCTAACTGTGCAACTTTGAGCAAGTTACTTCATTACTCCAAGATTCAGTTTGCTTACCTGTAAAATGGAAACAAAGTAGCTTCCTCATAAGATTATTGTGAGCTAAACCCTTCAAGTATGTATGCTATGCCTGGCATTTAATAATTACTTATTAAACATTACTTTATAATTTTTTTCTTTATACAAATACTCTAATGCTTATCATCAAAAGCAGGAGAAAATTCCTTAGCAACTGGGACAATCAAAATCAAACTGGATAATCAGTTTTGTTCTAACTTTAAGTCATAAAATACCATGGCTACGGAGCCAAAATACTGTCAAATAAAGGCAGCGTGTTAGTGGGGGGAAAACAGCAACAACAACAACACAGGAGAATTGGTGCCAAGTGAGTATTTTTAGCTCCAGTTTTTCCAATTACCAGCTCTGTGACCTTGAGTAAGTCACTTAATCTCTGAGGCTCAACTTTCTCATATGTAAAAAGGATCAACACATATATCAGACATTTGTCATGGGAATTAAAAGAGATCATTTATATAAAATGAAAAATATGTATGTTAGATTAAGATTAATTTCTTTCATTTTAGGAGAAAATAAAAAACACATACAAATAAATTTAACACAAATGCCATGCTCAGCCCAAAATTTCCCTCTTCTGTGGTTCCTTCTCTTTGCTTCTACAGTTTCCTCTTCCCCAGGCCAGTGTTGTTTACTCTTGCCTCTTTCGTTATACTCAGACATATCTTCCTCATCAATCTCATAATTAATTTTTTATGAGTCTATGGCTTATAGAAATAAAACATGCCTTCAATATACCCACTCCCCAGCACAGAGACAGTGAATGGTGCTCAGAAAATTATCTTTTTAATATCTGATTGAACATGTAAATGAAAAAATGCTTTCTTTTGACATTAAAGATAGGGATATTTCATTCCTTCCAACGTGTGGCCAAGAAAAACAGTCCATACCACTATATAGCTGATAATGTTCCTTCTACATATGTCTCCAGTTGCATGATTCTTGGTATGACCATAGTTAGAAATTGACATCCTAACATTCCAGACTCACGTAGACATCTCTTTTGTTGGGTAAATAATGACTCTAGCCTGCTGGGGGAGCTGAAGCTGCACAGCTATCTGGAAAGAAAACTTGGAATCCTTTATTTAGTAGGGCCAGAAAAGGGGCATGAGCTTCATGAATATGGCACTCATACAGCTGTGTTAGAACAAAGCTGGCTGCAAATCAAACCCTGTGCTTGTCTGCCTGTTCTTCTGGAAGAGTTTATTTTTACATTGGCTAGAGGAGACAGGCAAAGGTTTTAAAAGACAAGCAGAAGAGAAGACAGAATGTCATTTAAAACACATTTCCAGACTCCTTCTCAAGTGAAAGCCCAGTAACTTTGAGTGGACCCATGCCAACAATGTGTAAGCATTTCTATACATGACCAGATCATTCTCAGCTCGTCTTGGTTTCAGTCACACATGAACCATAAGGCCTGCACTGTCTAGGATACTGTAATCAGAGAATCAGCCCTTACACTCAAGCGGAACAGATTTGGGTTAAGAGTCCTGGTTAACTCATAAACAATTTATGAACTAAAGCATTTAGCAATTCTTGATTAAAGATTCAAATCCTTATAGCTCTTTGCCATTGAAATATAGTTTCACTGTTTTCAATAACCACACTTTGGAAATCTTGGAAAAAGTCCTACTTCACAGCTAGATAAGATTTTACTATTTAATCAGCTAACCTAAAAAATTGCTTATGAAGAAAAACTTTAGTATTGATAAGTATATGAAATGCTTTATATAAATCTCTTCAAAATATCCCTCCAAACTAAGAAGAAACAGGTTTTATAGTGATACTGGCTAGGAAATTCAAACCAATTTTGAAAAAAAAAAAAAGAGAAGCCTACCAGACTGAATGTCAGAAAATTGATTATAATTTTTCCTTAATATATAGCTAATTAGGTTCTTCAAATTCTAAGTGGTTCATATTTGACAATGCTGAATTAGTGTAAGCAATCAATTCTTCTTTAAAGTTGCTTTTATTATTCCTGCAGTCTTCGCAATCTATCTGACTCATCCCTCCCCTTCCAATTTAATATAACTGGTGAAATCCCATTGTATGGAGTGTCAGAGTTGCAGAGTGATGGCTAAATCAAACCCTCCTGAAAAAATCTATTAAAAATTTGGAAAGAGAAACTAAACAAACAAGCCAATATACTCAACTGTAAGATTTTACTCAACTCAAGACTTTTCACAAACAAAGGTTTGGTCTCAATAATCTTTTAATTCTTAGGACTCAGGACAGACCTCTACACTGAGTAAAATCTCAAAAGGTTTTGCGTAAGAGCATGAAGGAACTGATTAAAAATTTCACTAAAATAAATGTTCTCAGCTCAATATATGCTTATAAAGTCAGTATCAATACTGAAGAATGTTAAATACATTATTCTTTTTTAACATTTATTTATTTTTGAGAAACAGAGTAAGACAGAGTGCAAGCGGAGGAGGGGCAGAGAGAGAAGGAGACCCAGAATCGGAAGCAGGCTCCAGGCTCTGACCTGTCAGCACAGAGCCTGATGTGGGCCTCAAACTCACAAACCATGAGATCATGACCTGAGCTGAAGTGTGATGCTCAACCGAATGAGCCACCAAGGCACTCCCTCCTTTTAATTTTTACATCACATTATTCTTTCTTTCTTTATTTTTTTTATTACTCTATTCTTTAAACCTTGACTTTAAATACCCCACCACAAGGTTGAAATGTGTCTTTGCAGTAAGTCTACCTTAAGTGAGCAGAACAGAGATTAAGGATGGAAGGAATGAGAACAGCCACTTGGGGTAGGGGTGTGTAAATGAAGTGAAAGTAGACATAAAGAAGGAGTTCCAAGCACTCCAAAGGAGGAAAAAAGTAAGTAGCAGAACTTAGTTTTATCATAAAATCAACCTTATTCATTTATGAAGAATTTCCTAAGGGATTTTTTTTTTCAAATAACAATCAATGAAAAGATCTTTAAAGAAGAAAAAAGAAATGAATCACTTTAATTCAATCCAATAAAAGCTTTTCTTTATTATCTGAGTAATAGATTCCCTTTTCAGACCCTCCGAGGCCAAGTCTCTGTAGTCAGCATAAAATGAAGTTGAGCAATTACTTGTTGAATTTTAATTTAAGCAGTTGTAGATCAGAATAATTTAGGTCAATTATGATCAAGGATTCATGTCAGTGGGATAGCCTCCAGTATCTGAGTTAATGATCCCCTCCCTCAGTGTGGCAGTGAAAAGAACATTCGATAAGAGGTCAGGAGAACTGAATGCTTTTTTCAAATTCACCCATTAACTCTCAACTGTTAATCTATCTGGGCAATCATGTTATCATCTGATCACTCACTGTAGATAACACTTGCACAATCAAATAATTTTGATAAACAATGAAACATTATATGTAAATAACTATACACATAAAGTGCTAAAAAGTAAATGTAAATAAAATGAATTCACTATGGACTCCCTCCCCATGGCATCCCATTATACTCTGCATAGGTTGCATGAACTTTTCTTCAGGAAGACATTATTAGAGCTAAGCCTGAAAAGCAAATGTTGGATATTAAAATATAAAAGCAAACGTATTAAAAAAAACATGCTCCGGTGCACATGCATTAATATAAAACAAAGAGCTTTTTGGAAAAATTATTTCTTGAATAGTGTTCAGATTCTTTTAGGGCATATAAATACATGTATGTCTTAACATTTTAAGATAATAATGTATAATTTTTCATTTATTCATAATAAGTGGCTTTGTTTTGTTCAGTGGAACTGAACTCTGTTTCCATTTTACTGATGCTAAAATTTTATACAACTAACCTTTTAGCTCAGTATGTTCAAGTTCATATACCATAAAAGCAGCTCTTCTAAAAGTTGAAAATGTCATTATACATTTAGTGTTCAATGAGTACTTAGAAATAGGAAATGCTTGCTTTTGTTGTCATTAGGAATAAAAATAGTTAACACTCTAAGCCATGCAAATATTAGAACTAATATAAGGCCTTAGAAATCGTGAATGCTGGGGAGCTTGGTGGCTCAGTTGGTTAAGCATTTTACTCTTGATTTCAGCTCAGGTCCTGAGATTGAGCCCTGTGTCTGGCTCTGTGCTGAGAGCATGGAACCTGCTTAGGATTCTCTCCCCTCCCCCCGCTTTCTCAAACTAAATAAATAAACATTTAAAAAAAGAAGTTTTGGATGCATTTGAAACCTAACCTAAATAAAACTGGAGTGGGTGAATCCACATGAACCAATCCTGTGAATTTTCCCTCCAAACTTATATCATTGTAAATCCTCCCCACATGCCTATGACTTAAACAACAACAAAAACATTATCACAGATACCAAGAAATTAAAACAGAATTTTTCTGCTAGTTCCTTTAGTGAAAGACAGGTATTTTACTGTGTTGCGGCTGCTGCGTTTTGTGTTTGCTTTTAGTGAGGTGTCTATTTCGTTTTTCTAGAATTAGTTATTCAACATAGAAACAAAATGGGAGTACGTGAAAAACCTGACATTGTCCAGAGATGAAGAAGTTCTCTTTTCATAACTGAGGTAGAGGAGTATTGGGGGACAATAAAATCATTTCTTAATTAAGACAAAAAATGAAAATGAAAATGAAAAGTTATGATTAAGATAAAAAATCATTTTCTTTTTGGCTTTTTAAATGTTATGTCTTCTGTTTTTTTCTCCTCCTTTATGGCATAGCCAAGTAAAAAATGATGGCTTCTATGAATGCATTAATAATATCTGTCTTCGGAGCTGAGCTTGGTTTAAAAAATACATTCTAATATTAAAGATTGATAACTTTTTTATTAACAATACAATATAGACCCTTTGCTTATTAGAAAAACAAAAACATATATTTTACAAACACATATTAGGGGCACCTGTGTGGCTCAGTCGGTTAAGTGTCAGACTTCAGCTCAGGTCATGATCTCGCAGTTTGTGGGTTCGAGCCTCAGGTTGGGCTCTGTGTTGACAGCTCAGAGCTGGGATCCCCCTTCAGATTCTGTGTCTCCCTCCCGCCCCCGCCCCTCTCTCTGCCTCTTACTCCCTTGTTTTCTCCCTTTCTCTTAAAAAATAAATATTTTTTAAAAATTAAAAAAACACATTTTATTTCGATTAACCTATATCACAAAATTCTATCTTAAAGAGAAAGAAAGGTAATCCTTTGGACAGAACTGGCATTTCTCTTTTACAATGAAACTGGAGAAAGACTCCAGGATCCTGTAGATCAGTGATTTAATTTCACTCACGAGGAATTTTTCTAGGTATTAACCCCAAGAGCCCCTGTCTGCTGGATCACAAGTTGAATGCTCTTGAGATTGTATTATGGTTGCTCTTAGGTAAACAGAAACTCAACTGAATATAAAGAAAAACTATTCAAAAAATGCTTTAAGTGTGCTTAGGAAATATATTTTAAAATAATTGTCAATAGTTTCATAAGAAAAAATTAAAAAGAGAATTTATATTTACATTCTTAAAAGAAAGACATACAACTATTACATTTTTACTTCTATTTTCTGAATGGAAAATGATGGTGTCTCTGAACCTCTAGCATACCCATACTTATTTGTATGCCTTTTACTAATGTAAAATAATTGGTTAAATCTATCCTTTCTTGATTTAATGTTTTCTGAAATACTATTTCTGAGTTTCAGAAATAAAATATGGTAAGAAAAGTTTAGAAATGTGAACCTGTAATTCTAAGAAACAGCTAGAATCATGGACCACTAACAACCAGGGTGGAGGCAACCAGAGACAAAGAACAGTGGAGGTCAAAGTAGCAGCAAGGAAGGGAAAAGAAGAAGTCCTTATGACCCCTGTTTCTCAACTTCCTGTTCCTTCCTTCCCTAAATCACAGCTGCATGCAACTACAGCTATTCAAACAGACAAAAATCTAAGAGTGATTCACAGAATCCTCTACATGGTAGTCTACCAAATGGATGCACCATAAGACATGCAAATTATTTTCTATTGTTGGGCATTTATGTTTTATGTAAGTCTTTAAGGATAACTCTGAGTATTTCTATAGGATTTAATAATAGAGGCCAACTGCCTAAGTTAGCAAGTGTATAATGTTTAAGAGTTTGAAGCCAAATTGCTTGTCAGGAAGATTGTACTCATACTTCTACTTGTAGCTCATAAGCTTGTTTTATGTTACTTGTTTTATGCAAGTAAGTCTTGCAAACACTGAATGTCAAAGTAAAATACATGCACATTTTCTAATTTTAGAAACAAAACTTTCCTTTTCCAAAAAGGAAATAGCCTTATTCTTTTCTCTGATTATAAAATTTTATACATGCTTCTATTAACAAAAATTAAACAATCAAAATATTACAAAAATCAAACAAACAAACACCAAACCTCTCTACCCAGAGATATTTATGATTAACATTTTGGAAAATACCCTTCAAGACTTTATCTACCTATCTATCTATTATGCCAACATATACACAAAAATTCTGTAAATGTGACCATGCCATCATGCTGTTTTATAACAAAACGTTTAACTCCACAATAGACCTGTATATCTTTTCATGCCATTAAATATATATAATTACAGAGTATTTTAATGTCTATAAAATAATCTCTCTTCTTTTGTATTCCCATACTTTGCTTAAGAAGTTCTCTATTAAGGAAAATCTAAGTTTGGTTATTTCCCGTCTTTCTCTATTACAAACAATGCTGTGCTGAATACCTTTGTGCTTGAACTTTTACATACATTTTTATACATTTGTGTCATGATCCCTTTAAGAAAATATGTTTTAGTGAGCTCCCTGCGTCTCATAGCATGTACATTTTAAAGTTATTCTCTGAACCACAATTAATGTGCGTTTCCCTGATACCATCTGATTTGCAAAAGTATCTGATAAGATTGGTAGTGATATCAACAAATTTCATTTTTTTAATGTTGGATATCAAATGTGTCAACATTTTAAAAATCTGCATATATTCACAAAACCAATATTTTTCAAATGGCCAAGGCATGATGTTATAGAATCAAACATCAAAAATTTTCCATTTAGGGGTGCCTGGTGGCTCAGTCAGTTGATCACCCAACTTGGGCTCAGGTCATGATCTCTCGGTTTGTGGATTCAAGCCCCATGTCGGGCTCTGGGTGGGCACCTCAGAGCCTAAAGCCTGCTTCAAATTCTGTGTCTTCCTCTCTCTCTACCCCTCCCTCACTCATGCTCTGTCTCTCTCTCTCAAAAATAAACATTAAAAAATAATTTAAAATAATTTTCCATTTAAAGTGCAAGCTACGACAATGAAATTAAAAGGAACAGTTTGAAAAGCTCACTGGTACAATTTCAGATATCACACTGCAACTAACCTTTAAGAAAATACCACTTGTCCACTGTTGGCATAATATCAAAGAAAACATCCACAATGACATGAATTAGCTTTTAAAATACTCTTCCTTTATCTCACTGCATATCTATGTGGGGCTAGATTCTTTTTACATTTTTTTATATATCAAAACAACAGATTGCAAACTATTGAAAGTAGAAGCAAACCTGAGAATCCAGTTGTCTTTGATCAAGCCAGAGAGTAAAGAAATTTGCAAAATTGTAAAACAATATTGCTCTTCCCCAAACCATTTTATTTTAGAAAAGCTGTTTTTCATAAAACCAGGCAAGAGTCTATTGTTAACAGGCAATGGATTTATTATTGTTATTTAAAATAAATTAATGAATATATACTTATATTCTTAGTTTTAATTTATAATATGGTACATATCAGAGGCACCTGGGTGGCTCAGTTGAGCGTCCAACTCTTGATTTTGGCTCAGGTTGTCATCTCATAGTTCATGAGTTCAATCTCCACATCAGGCTCTGCACTGACAGTGTGAAGTCTGCTTGGGATTCTTTCTTTCCCCCTCACTCTCTGCTCCTCCCCCACTCGTGCTATTTCTCTCTTTCTCAAAATAAACTTAAAAAAATACATGGTACATATAAAATATACAATGTATATTTATCAATATTGATAAAATTCATATAAACAAAAGTTCTGGGAATGTAATGGGACTCAGAGACTACAATGTTTGCCAGCACCTTACGTAATCAATAGAAAGTTACTCAAAGGTGCATACTCCTTAAGAATCTGCTAGTCTTTGAAGAGTCTGACAGACAACACCCAGTATTCCATTCTTTGGATGTCCAGTCATCTCTTTTTTCCATTTCTAAATCTTGGATAATTTTTCCTGACATTATTTACTGTGAAAGAGATCACATTTTTATTATTGAAATTCTGTATTTTAGAGATTTAAAATGTGTGTTGGAGCTCAGCCTTTAAAAAAACAGGGTTTAGACTATGCCTACATAGGTAGGGTGAGAATTCTGTGCACACGACCAGGAAAGGGGCGGAGACAGAGACGGAGAGAGAGAATCCCAAGCTCTTATGTCAGTGCAGGGCCCAATGTGGGCCTTGATATTAAGAAGAGTGAGATCATGACCTGAGCTGAAATCAAGAGTTGGACGCTTAACCAACTGAGCCACCAGGTGCCTCACTGCTATGAATTTTTTATACAATAAACTATAGAACCACACAAAAAAAATTAAAGTAAAACTCAGCAGACTTCTTTTTTCCCCTTAGACATTTCAAAGTACAAAAGCAGTAGGTTATCAATTATGATGTTCTCAGAAAAAGACATGAAGAAGAATTGCCAGGAGGGTCAATGAAGGCAGAAAATGTATCCATGATAGACTTTTTGATGGAAATAATCAGGAGAGAGAAAAAAACACAATTCTCCATTCCCCTTGACAAATGCAGGACATCTGGTCACTTTAAGGAAGCATATGGATACTAAACATTAGCTGAGAGTTCCTTCTGTTGTTCTTACAGAAATTCTAGAACTCAGGAGACTACCATTTCTTATTTTAAAACAAACAGGGAAAAAAATGAATATATTTGTACTATAAGTTCCATGGTAGACATAAAGTACAAATCTGACTTTTAGGGCAAATCTACCATATTTATCTTCCTAAAGTTAGGAGAGTACGACAGACTTGTACCCCAAGTTCTTAGGATATGGATTCCCATAGGCATATATATTAGGGCATCTGAAAACAAAGTGGACTAGTACCTATTCTTTAAGGATAGCCAGTACTGTATTCTATGCTCCATAAGAGGCAATGTAACAGAGCAAGTTAAGAGCCAGCCATTTAATTAAAATTAAACCTGAAGTTGAACAATCGGTTGAATTCATAGTCAAATAAAGGCTACGTGCAATTACAACAAGGGAAACATTATTTATTTGACACATAGTTTGGGTAAACCTTCAGGAGTTATTGAATAATTAAGGTATGTTCACCCGAGTACAAGTAATAAACCTCTTGAAAAGACACATCTGGAGAATCAGTTGAGACCCCTGAGGATGTTTAGGATTCTTTTAGTTCTCTCTTCACTGATTGAGCCAAAAGGTGCCTTCGGGGGAAATAGTTCAAGACTGAAAAATAACTAAAAATGTTACTTTATCCAAGAAAGCCATCTCTGTCTTGTCTTCTTTACCAAATGTTTGTACATTTAGAACAATCTTCTCCATTTGTTTTTTATACATATCTTGAATTATAAATAGTGGCCTAATTTTAATTTGTCGCAGCTGAAGTGGCCAGCACAGATAAAGCCTGCCCGAAGATAACCAAAACAAAAACCAAAGGCAGGTTTGCCAGAGGGATGAAAAAGATTTCAGTTTGGTGGGTGTTTTCTCAGGTGCTGTTAAATGGAAGGCTCTCTCCCTCTTCCCCTGCCCTCCTCCTTCCTGTCTCCCCCAACCTCCTCCTCTCCCTGCTTATGGGTCCCCTCCTTCCTTTCTCTTCCCTCTCTCTCCTCCCTCATTCTCCCTCTCCCTCCTTTTCTATCTCCTCTTCCTCCCTCTCTTCTTTCTCTTTCTTCTGGTTTATGCAGAATGATAAAGAAGATGAGAGAGGGCCTGCAATGTCCCATAGCGAGTTCTCTCGTGCCCCCTCTGACAGCACCTGCACAAAGAGAATTCTTTGGCAATCCCTGCCTCACTCATGTGAGCTGTTTCAAAATGTGAAAGAAATGAGAAAAAGCCCATCTCTACAAAGCAGTCCATCCTTAGTTTGACACTGAGGGACACACACACACACACACACACACACACACACTTTTGGGGATAAAATTTTAATCTATCAACTTAAATGCTAAGTTTGGAAATTTATCCTATAAGTGAAAATTAAAGTTCCAGGGGCAGGGATATATAGGTGTCTCTGGGGTGGACCAGAGAGAAGGAGACAAAGAATCCCAAGTAGGCTCCACATTGTCAGTGCAGAGCCCGATGGGGACTTGAACTTGTGAATCAGAAGATCATGACCTGAGGGAAAACTAAAAGTCGGAAGCTCAACCAACTGAGCCACCCAAACACATGTGTTATTTTGAGGCAACTTCAATGGACAGATATTCCTCTGATAATTCACAATGGCTCTGTGTGAAATATCAACTCTTTTTTCTTTCCCCAATTCCTTCCTTAAGAAACAATTTAAATTTTCTAATTTGTCTAATAACAAATTGATCTTTAAAACATGGAAATAGCAGGATTTTCTCCAAAATTAACCTAAAATAGTATTTTAGCTCACATGAAAATCTAATCGTTTATGGTAAAAAATAAAAAGTACAGTGTTTTATCTGTACCTGTTCTTCCTTTTTAAATTAAAAAAAATTTACTAAATTTAAAATCACAAGGTTGTATCTGCAATATCAAATTAGCTAAACCAATCCAGCTACCCTCTGAAACTACCTACCCATTTCCCCACTAGACACAAGACAGCAAGACATAGAAATTTAGTGATACAGTTAAAAAAAGAAAAAAGAAAAATTGCATATGTAACTTTCTTCTCCATACTGTTTAAATCCTAAGAATGAATCAAATATACTCCAATGGAAAAAAATCGAATAAAATATTTTGAAATAATGGCATATTAACTTCTTTTTCTTTTTTCTTTTTTCTTTGCTTTTCTTCCTTTCCTTTCCTTTCCTTTCCTTTCCTTTCCTTTCCTTTCCTTTCCTTTCCTTTCCTTTCCTCTTTTCTTTTCTTTTCTTCTTTTCTTTTCTTTTCTTTTCAAGTAGTCTTCATATCCAGCGTGGAGCCCAATGCAGGGCTTGAACTCACAACTCTGAGATAAAGACCTGAGATCAAGACCTGAGCTGAGATCAAGAGTTGGATGCTTAATGGACTGAGTCACCCAGGCTCCCCCTAACTTCTTTTACTATGTACAATTCTGTTTAAGGTGTTCATCACCTCAGATTATTATCATACCCTGTTCATTTCTATATAATTTATTTTTTGTCAGGTGTCTTTTTTTTTTAAAGTCTACACAGATTTTTTTTCTCTAGATGTTACTAAAAGCTATACCTAGTTTTTCCAAGGCAAAAGCACTCTTAAGCTAGTTTCTCTATCTCTGGATTCCAGCTAAAAGAGTAAGTGCTAATTTAAAAAATAGATATAGCGCATTTAAAAAATGCGCCTGATTGGCTCAGTCAGTTAAGTGTCTGACTGGCTCAGGTTATGATCTCAGGGTTCATGGGTTTGAGCCCCGCCAGCTCAGAGCCTGGAGCCTGCTCTGAATTCTGTGTCTCTCTCTGCTCCTCCCCCACTCATGCTGTCTTTCTCTCTCTCTCAAAAATAAATACAATTTTCAAAATTAAAAAAAGTTAAAATAGACATAAAAAGACCTGTTTGGATTTCACTAAATTAGGCATCAGAGTTAAACTGATTCTTTTTTTTTTTTGGTTTTGCTTGCCTGCATTTTTATTTTTTTAATGTTTGTTTATTTATTTATTTAGTTAGTTTTTACAAATAGTTTATTGTCATGTTGGTTTCCATATAACACCCGGTGCTCATCCCCACACGTGCCCTCCTCCACCATGCCGATCTCCCCCCTCCCCCCCATACCCATGAGTCCTCAGTTTGTTCTAAACTGATTCTTAAAGGGATTGTATGGACCATCTTGTGTTGTTAGTCAAGTGCTCTTCTCAGCAGTTTACTATCTAATGACCCCACCTCTAAGGGCTCCAGCTCTGGGAGCACAGTTCCAAGATCCTTACAGGTAATGCTATAGACACTACTACAAATCCTGGGACTCTCGGGGGCTATTCCCAGGTCAGGTCTCAGATTGGAACAAAGTCCCAGGTCACCTCCTTAAATGTCCACACAGTTTAAAATGAGGCTTGTCACTTCCGTTAACCTACTTTGCAAAGAGACTGTGAGAAAAAAGAAATTACTTTTGCCAATGGTTCCAAGATCTTCGGAGATAAGCCAGATACAGGTAGAGGTTACAATAACCATTGCTTCCTAGCACTTGTTCCTCACATATGAACAACATATGTCAACGTTTTCAGTCAAAGTAAAATAAATGCTTGGAAAACTGAACTCTGGTAATTTGGAAGTTAGTAGACCCGAACTTTGCTACTAAATAAATATGTCATTGGCATCACCAGGCATTTCTAAGCTTTGTTTTTCTGACTCTAAAAATTTAATCATAATATTTCTAATGCTATCTTTTATGGAGGATTTTGTTAAATATGTAAATTATATGAAAACACTTTAAGTAAACTATGCAAGTGCCATCGTATAAAACATAACAGCTATCTGAACTGACCATGCAAACCAACTTTTATGCATAATTTTCACACAGTTAGTGGACTTTTTATACCATTGAATTCATGCACTAGTCCCTGGTTCCATCTATGAAACTATTTTTCTTTTATCAAAACAGACCGTTACTAATGACATGCTCACTTAAGGATTCTTGAATTTTAACATGGACTCTAATATTGACTCTTTAAGAAAAACATGTATTTTTTCTTTACAATTTTTCAATTTGGAAAATAAGGAATGCGATGTATACCTCTCTCATAATTGTGTGAAAATTACTATTTCAAAGCTAGGTAATACTGAAATACAATATTTACTAGATCCCAGTGAAGGTTGGCTTATTTTAGGCAAAAATCATATTGTTTACAAAACAAATGCATTACCAATATCCTTACTGTTGACAAAAAGTAAATAGATGGGAAAGGAGTCATTGTCAAAGATCTTTAAAAAATCTATGGTTCGAAAAGCATCCTCTTAGTGCTTGAGGTAGTTGGAACTCTTTATTCAGCTGTACATGACAGAGTTGCATAAGGACCTACATTATTGTGGGATTTGTCATGTGCAGGTTAAGCAGCCAGGGCTTTTTAAATTATTTTATTTTATTTTATTTTACATTTATTAATTTTTGAGAGACAGAGAGAGATAGAGCTGAAGTGAGGGAGGGGCAGAGAGAAGGAGACACAGAATCTGAAGCAGGCTCCAGGCTCTGAGCTATCAGCACAGAGCCTGTTACAGGGCTTGAACTCACAGTGAGATCATGACCTGAGCTGAAATCGGATGCTTAACTGACTAAGCCACCCAGGCACCCCCGGTAGCCTGGACTTTATCTTAAGGCTGTAGCAAAAATGCCTTTTGGGGAGTTTATGAAAACTCTTCTGGCCAAATAATTCTTTGGGGAACTAAGTCCTAGTCCTAGAGTCTGTTCTCTTTGAGAACTGACATTCAAAATCAAGGCTACTCATATGGAGTTAATATCTCTCATTGTTGAGAAAATAAGATTTCATTTTAAAAGATTTACATTTGGGAAAGGTCTAGGTATCATTTTCTGATTTTCACTCCCCACTTCTTTTCAATAATTTGTCAGTGTTCCTCAATCTGTTTTGTTGCTTTATATTTTGTATTGGATAGTCCTTATCAATCTTCACACTTGGAGAGTCAACATACTTTAAGATACAATAAGCTTCAAGATACAAATGTGGCCAGAATTTAAGTTTTCAATAATTCCTTGATTGAAAATGAAAGGCATAAAAATCTCCCTCAAAGTAACCAAGGCAAAGTATTTACTGAAGGAGACTGGAGAAGAACAAGCCACCAACAGTGTTGGAAGCCTCCTATTGAACTTTGAATTCTCTCAAGCACCTAGATTTTCCAGTCCCTCTCTGTCCATACCTAGGCTCCAGGGTTAATAACCTGGGAGGTAGGGTTAGCCTGGATTGATTGCTCAACACTGAATATACATCTTAATGTTGGTAGTGAATATATGGAGGCTGACAGTTAAATAATAAAGGCAATTAAGCTACTTCCTAGATTCTCTCCTAAAATGGTGTGCTATGACTTCACACTTTCAGCTTCTGGGTAATAATACTCTGAGTGAGAAAACTTTCACATAGACTCATGTTTTCATATGGATTAGTATATTAGAATTATAGAAACAGAGAAACAACCTCTCCATGCCTCTATAGTTCAAAGTAGTATCTTATGTGGTCTAATCACCAATACTGACTTTTGAGTCTCCAGGGATAATTAAATTTGGGTTTGAGAAAAGACTAAAGTAGGTAAGTAGTTAGTGTTTTAGCAGAGAATATAAAAATATTGAAACAAAAGATTGTTGAGGTATAATTGAGAAACAATTGACTCCACATAATTACAGTATAATATGCTAAGTTTTGGCATATGGATTCACCCATGAAACTACTGCTGCCACATCAAGATAACACAAATTTCTATCACCTGCAAGTTTCCTCTTGCCCTTTATAACCCCTCCCTCTTGGGCCCTCCCAGATGTCCCTCACTTGGCAACTGCTGATTTACTTTCTATTACCATAGATTAATTTTTAATTTATAGAATGTTATATAAATACAATATAGTATCACTGGTTCCCTCCATCTTTCACTCAGAATAATTATCTTGAGATGCACCCATGTTATTACATATATTAATAATTTGTTCATTTTTATGGCTGTATAGTGTTCCATTGTATGGATACTCTGCAATTGGTTGATTCATTCCCAAATTAGACATCCGGTTATCTCCAGTTTGTGGCCATTTCAAATAAAGCTGCCATGAACATTCATGTGTGAGTCTTCATGTGAACATATGTTTAATTTTGTTTTGACAAATACCTAAGGGCAAAATGGCTGACTCATATGACAGATGGATGATTAACATGATTTAAAAAACTGTCAATTTTTTCCAAAGTGACTTATCATTCTGCATTTTCACCAGAAGTATATAAAAGTTGCAATTCTTCCAACACACTTGGTTATGGTCAACTATCTTTACTTTTAACCAATCCAAGTTAGCAGCAGCCAAGATCTCTGTTCAATGTTTTCAGTCATGTGTTACTTGCTTTCCATGATCTCCTTGGAGTCACTTCAGTGCCATGGCAATCCAGCAGCAGGTTATATGAAGATCTGGGAGCTCCCCACCTGTGTTTTCCTCCTTTTCAGAATCTATTCCTCGATCCCCACCCTGGAAGTCTCAAATTCTTTCCTCTGATACTACAAGCTAATAAGACTGTGTTTTTCTGCTTGACTTCTACCAACCCCACATCATAGACTGATTCCTAAGCAAGTATGAATATAAATCTCACCCATATTTCAAGGGTTTGAATTCTCACTAGATTCTGCCTGCTTTCAGTTGCTCTTTAGTACTTCCTAATAAGTAAATAATTATGAAGAAAAATCATTGTATTGGAAAATGATGCCCCCCCCTTTGATTAGCATTTTTTTTTCCCTTACAAGTTTGTTCAAGTAAGTTTTAACTACAGTGTACTCATTTTTGTTGCCATTTATTCCTACTTCATCTCTACTCTAGAATGGCTTAAATTTTTACCACTCTATTAAAATATGCATGTAAAAGTCATTAAAAGTAATTCCTCACCAGGCTGAAAGGCTTGTTCACTTTAACTTCACATGAAATTGTTGACCTTGTTTGTTTTTCACTAACTGTGTTAACTCCAAATTTCTAATTAAAATTTTTAGGCTTTTGTACTAATAAAGTTAAATGTTTATTATGTTATTTTTTTTCCTAAAACATGGTTCTTTTAAGAACTATACAAGATTTAAGGTTTTACAATGAGATATGTAAACTCAAAACTATGTCAAGTAAGCAATAGGCATTAGTCTACACTTAAAAAGTAGAATTTGGGGGGATGCCTGGGTGGTTCAGATGATTGAGAATATGACTCTTAATTTTGGCTCAGGTCATGATCTTAGGGTCATGGGACTGAGCCTTGCATTGAGATCCATGATGGATGTGGAGCTTGCTTAAGATTTTCTCTCTCTGCTTCTCCCTCCTCAAAAATAAATTAAAAAAAAAAAAAACCCTTAAAAGTAGAATCTTTGTAAAGCTTTCATCAGTGTTGAAAAAACTCAGAGTTGATAAAGGAGTAAAGATAACATTTTCTATGTATTTCTTCACATTAGAGCTCATTTACCCCTCAAAAAATATTTTTCTGCTCAATTTCCTGATAGTGTTTAAAGAGATACTGTTCGGAAAAAAAGCAAGCAAAGTTCTAGCTAAGAGAACATAACTGGGGAGTTGTTCTGCATCTGGCTTCATTTTTGGAAAAGTAATCCTTATGCCAATTAGATCTTGGAATTTACAAGTGTTTTTATAAGGCAAAGTGGTCAAGTTGGCTCAAATGAAAACTGTAGCCAAATATATAGGAAAATGTGTCACACAGGCTTTCCAAAAACGTATCAGAAGACATAACATGAAGTCAAGCTACAGGTGAGCAAAGAATTTTCTCTAGGCCTCAGAAGACAGATGTGTTGCTTTGGGGGGCAATTGGTGAAGAAATAGCTCAGGAATCCATAATATGGACAATCACCCAATGCCTTCTTAACACCTAGAAGAAGCCCAGACATGTCTCTATAACTTACAGTGATTACAAATTTTACTGCTTTATTTAGTTATCGATACCCTGAAATTGATACAAAATCATATCTCCAATATAATGTTTAGATTAAGAAATACTAAAATCACATTTCCCTGCTCCTGTTTTCAGTGATTCCTAGATTTATCAAAAATAAGTTGAAAACTGAGAACACTTACATAATTCAAGTCCAAATAAAATCACTCAAATGTTCACAACTCAACACATCTTTATTGAACACCCATTAAGTGCAAAGCACTATGCCCAGGGCTGAAGAGACAGACATAGTAAAAAGTTAAGTCTATTACAATGGAATTAAGTGCTACAATAGAGGCAAATACCAAGTACATGACTAAAAGGAAAGAAAGAATTAACTCTTCCTGAAGGTATTGCAGAGGACAGCTCATTTGATAAGAATGTGCAGAGTGAGTGGATTTGTTCTTGCACAAAGTTGGAGAGTGCTCTCCCTCACATTCAGAGAATGCTCCAGTACCCAGGGGATGAGATTATGGGGGGAAGCAGCCTGAGAAGAAGCTATGAAAAGGTCGATGGGAGCTACTTCAGGTAGAATTATCTATACCAGACTAAGAAAGCTAGAAAGACTTGTTAGGGATTTTAGTATTCTGGGTAAAATGTGTGAGTCCAAACTATGACACAAAGGAGGTCCTTAATACAAGTTCATGGAAGAAAAGAAGGCAAGAGAAAAAAAAAGGTTGGAAGAAGGGAGGGAGAGAGAAAGTTCAGTCTTACCCTTTCATTCTTCAGATGAGGAAACTGAGGTCCTGAGAAGTAAAAGCACCTTATCCAGTCTACAGAAATAGTGTGTTAGAACTTCCAGGCCAGAGCACCTTGTATGGGGGTGGGGAGTTTGACTTAGAACATTAATAAGAAACTAAAAAATAATAGCATCTGCAGGAATTTTACCATATTTGCTGACTTATTTAAAATAGCAATTTTAACCTCAAGAAAAGCATGTGTTACTGATTGGGATGTAATGTTACTGGCAATGTCTTTGTACATATTTTCCAAGACTTCATGGAGTTGGCTTAGATTTTTCTTTCCTTAAAGCAAAGCTCATGTTAGCTGAAATTTTGTTTCAGTACAATGAGATTCCTCTTTTCATATGTCTACAGTTTTATTCATGTCTTGATTATTACAAACTTTTCAGGGTTATATTTAAATTTGTTATCTTTACACAACCTCCATAACTTAAAGATACTGCAAATGACCTGTAAGATAACATATTTTTAGCAAAGCTATGTGTTGAGGTACATTTTCCAGAACATACCATTTATGTCCAAGAAGAACCAAATTGGGATACATTTCCCCATTCTTTACTCATTTAAATACCAATCCTATTCGAGTTAGACATCATGAGTTCAATAAGGTCAGCTCTTAAAAACAGACATAAGTTTTTATAACATTGCCACAGAAAGAATTTAGAACTGAATTTTAAAAGTTTAGTTGACTCATTCCAACCCATATCAATTATGAAATTGATGCAAAGTTAATATTATCATAATTTCCAGGTTTCTATTTCTGTTAGTACCAATACCATAATTACAGTCTCCTGGACTAAAAGCTTTGACATCATGTTTGATTTTGTCCTCTTTTTTCCATTATGAGCAATTTACTAGCAAGTCCATTTGCAGCCTCTAATATAACTGCCTTATTCTCCTAATAATAATTAATCTTTCTCTTATCTGTATTTGCTTAATTTTTACTTTTATTATAGCACTTATTAAAGTATAACTTGTATTATAGCTGTAAAAACATCTGTCTACTCTAGTGAAAGAAGGGACAGTATCTTACTCAATTTTCTAATCTCTACAATGCCTAATTCTCCACTTATGTGAATATAACTACTAAACACAGTGCTGGCATATAATAGGCATACAGTAGTCCATTAAAACATGTCTCTTATCTCTAAATATTTTAACTATCATCATAAGACAGATCATCACCAATCATTAGTTTCAACTGTGTTTTTGTACAAGCTTTCCACTGTCTGTTCTAGAAGGTATAAACTCCTCTTTCATTGTTTAATACCTGACAATATTTCTCCACTGAATATTTCTAACATATTATTACCAATTCTTAAACAAATTCTCTGTTCTAGTTGGAATCTCAACTGACTCCTATCCCCACCTTCCATAATCCTCATTCTTGTAGTTTTTGCCCAAATTAGAGTGCTGCCTTCTGCTCCTCTCCAAATCCTATTCACTATTCTAGATTCAGCTTTGGCACACCTGGTCTAGGACATCTTAAGAGATCACTTTGACTTCCAGTGATTACCCCCTTTTCTAGACTTAATTCCTTTTTTAAAAAAATTTTAAACGTTTATTTATTATTGAGAAGCAGAGAGAGACAGAGCATGAGCATGGGAAGGGCAGAGAGAAGGGGAGACTCAGAATCAAACCAGGCTCTAGGCTCTGAGCTGTCAGCACCAAGCCCAATGTGGGGCTCAAACTCACAATTTGTGAGATCATTACCTGAGCTGAAGTCAGATGCTTAACCAACTGAGCTACCCAGACGCCCCTCCTTTTTTTTTAAATGAAGTGTAGCATTGTTAGATTTACCTGGAAAAACAGGAGACAATTAATGAGATGTATGAAAATACAAGAATTGCTACCTTAAAGAAATATAATTATAATAAACAGCACTAGTGACTATGAATTTAAGTCCTTTATGAGACAGAATTGCTGAAAAGACTGTGTTATCAACAAATTACTCTCTAATAATGATGATCTTCTGCTTTGCAGTTTCCTACAACAATGACAAACTTATTACTGCTCAATAATAAGAAAAGGATACAT
Organism: Crocuta crocuta; assembly: GCF_008692635.1. NCBI lineage: Eukaryota > Metazoa > Chordata > Mammalia > Carnivora > Hyaenidae > Crocuta > Crocuta crocuta. Next base: position 3,068,526 of record NW_027529169.1, on the reverse strand, counting down.
TTCCGGAGATACCCCCATGCTAACTGTCTTTCAGGGAACTTCCACACATTCTTTATCCTGTAATACCTTGCTATTTATCAGACAGTTCTAGTTTGTTAGAAGTCTTTAATCCAACTAAGGAGTCAAATGTATGAGCTGCATAACAAACCACTTCTAAACCTAGTGACTTACAACAGCGATTTATTCTCATAAGTCTGCAGATCAATTATGGTTCTTCCAATCTAGGATGGACTCAGTGGACTGCTGTGCTCCAGGTTATAGATAGATTCCATGCATCTTATTCTAGGACATAAGTTAAAATGGTATGTTTTTCCCATGGTTCAACTCCATAGCACTAGAGACCAGCCAGATCTGGTAGGCACAATTCAAGTGTCTGTTTGTGTCCATTAACCTTCTATCAGCCAAAGCATGTCAGACAGCCAAACCCAACAGCAATGCAAAGTAGATACATGCTGAAAAATAAATAAAACTATTACAAAAAAGTAGAACATCAGTGGATTCCTAGACACTGGGGTGGGTAGGTAGAATAATGTTCCATTAAAAACAGAAATACAAGGAAACAGAGAGTGATGGAAGATAATTTCCAAGAGAATATTGGAGATAAAAAACAGAAAAAACAAATCTGACTCCAAGGACAGGTGGCAATTTAGTCAGTGTGGTTATGAAACAGAGCCTTATTTTTGAAATTGGAGAGCACCAGCTTGAATTATGACTCTGCCACATACCCTACCACATACTGCCACATACCTGGACATGCAAATTAGCTCTTATACTTCAGTTTCCTTATATGTTAAGCAGAAATTAGTAATGCCTATTTTATTAGATCATTGTAATATGGAATGGTATCTTGTGTATATAGATCACTAAACACAGTTTCTAATATATAACCGATACATGTAGATATTTTAATTTTTTGGGGAAATATTTTCTTAGTGTTTTTGCAACACTCCCGTCTTCTGGAAACAGCACCATCCTACAGCTGTTTCAAACAGAAGAGCTCATAATTGTAGTACCCAGATCTCTAGCCATATTAATTGCTCCAAAGGACACTTGACCTAGATAGAGCCAGCTGTAGCAATAGGGATTCTGGTTTATTTCACTACTAAGCTTCTTAAGTTTCCTGGGAGGTTATGACCAGCCCCATCTTGAAATGAGGAAGGAGTGAGGACATCTGGCTAGGAGAAAAAGTATGGGCCAATCATTGTGGAATTGTTACCAGATATAAAAGAGGGGTAGGCATGGATCTGAATGCTTTGTAGTATGGATTGCACTGAAAATATCTTACATCACATCTTCCCTCATCCTTACCTGCTTCTTGGACCTTCAACCACCATGTTCTGCCTCAGCTCTGCTATGGTGGAACAATTCCTCCACAAAGAATTGAAAAGCGCTTGCGTGTTTGGGCTTCCTCTCTTCCACCCCTTCCGTCGCACCCTCAGACATGAATCAGCCAAGCTGCTCAGTTTAGCATGGCCTAGATCGGCAATTGACCAACACAGGTCTGTAAGAACAAGTGACTTTTGCTGTAAAACTCTGAGTTTTGAGCCCTTTGCTTTGTACCTTTTTTTTCTTTTTCTTTTGGCAGTAACAGACACATTGACATCAATTGCTGTCTCTCCTGATGGCTATATAGACCCACAGAAAGTATGGAGAACAGAGAATCTAGTTAGCTCTCCCAGTATTTATCACATAGAAGCTCTACCTATTCACCATATACATGGTTTAGAATAGAGATCAACAGGGGCGCCTGGGTGGCTCAGTCGGTTAAGCATTTGACTTCAGCTACATTCAAGGTGTGGGTTTGAGCCCCACACTGGGCTCTGTGTTGACAGCCAGCTCAGAGCCTGGAGCCTGCTTCAGATCCTGTATCTCCCCCTCTCTCTGACCCTCCCCTGCTCACTTTATCTGTCAGTCTCTCTCTCAGAAATAAATAAAACGTTAAAAAAACTTAGGATAGAGATCAACAAAGTATAGCCCTCAAGCCAAACTAGCTTGTGACCTATTTTTGTATGGTACACGTGCTAAGAACGGTTTTTCTATTTTCCATTAAAAACAAATACAGACAAATATGTGACAGAATTCTGTAAATTCTAAAATATTTACTATCCAGCTCTTTCCAGAAAAAGTTTGTGGGTCTAGATCACAAATTTCTGCAAGAACAGACTATACCACGTCTAATAGTGTGGTATAGATCTTCAGTCTTTTCAGGCTATATTGTCAAAATTCAAAGAGGGCTTCCTAACTCAAGGCCCTACAAAAACAAGAGTGTCTCACTTCACTAGTGGAGAATTTAGGGATGGGCTAGGTCAAAATTCCTTAATCAGGACAAATTTTATTCTTCTTATTAAATTTTGATATTTAAATTTTAGTAATGCATATTTTTGAAATTATGAGAAAATATGTTTCTTTTAGAATTTTTTGGAAACTGAGAGAGGTGTAAATAAATAAAAGGTCATGTTTAATGCTAGTAAGTCGAAACAACCACATTTAACTCCTTAGTATTCTTTCCAAGTTTGTTGTGTGCAGAAGATTGCCTGGCTGAGATAACACCAAATGTTAAATTATTTAATATGTATATCACACTTAATATTAAAACTTAAACATTTTCCAATTCTTTTTAAAAACCTTCATAAATATAATTTTAGTGGAGCCCTTAAATTCCATTCTTTATAACATTAGGGCTATTAAAATATTCTTACATGTTTAAAATATTGCATTGTTGGGGCACCTGGGTGGCTCAGTCAGTTAAGCGTCGGACTTCGGCTCAGGTCATGATCTCATGGTTCCAGCCTTGTGTCTGGCTCTGTGCTGACGGAGTCTGCTTCGCATTCTGTGTCTTCCTCCCTCTCTGCCCCTCCCCCACTAGCAATCTATCTCTCTCTTAAAAATGAATAAATGTTAAATAAGTAAATAATAAAATACTGCATTGTTTCCAGTGTTTTTTCTTTTAATTTTTCATAAAAAAATTATAAATACTTTTGGAAAGAAAGTCATTCCTGTCATTTCAAATTATAATCCTAGGATAGAATCTAAGAATTGTTTTTGTAAGATTAAAGGATATGTGTATTTTAACTACTAATAAATAGTTCAGTTTTTTGCCAAAATGGTTCAATGACTTCACACTACACCCAGCAATACTGTGCCTATCAAATTGTGTGATCTTTGCTAGTTTGATAATTAACATTTCCCATTGAATTCATTAATCACATGTATTTTTCCTTTTATTTATTTTTTATTTTTTTAAGCATTTATTCATTTTTGAGAGTGAAACAGAGTGGAGTGGGGGAGGGACAGAGAAAGAGGGAGACAGATTTTGAAGCAGGCTCCAGGCTTTGAGCTGTCAGCACAGAGCCCAACACAGGGCTCAAACCCAGAGACCACGAAATCATGACCTGACCGGAAGTTGAACGCTGAACCGACTGAGCTACCCAGGTGCACCTGTATTTTTCCTTTTAGTAAATAATTTTGACCCTTCACTCATTTATCTTTTAGCACTTTTGATTATTTTATGAATCTATATGAATTTATTATATATTAAAACAAAACATTTGTAAAGTACCTGCAGGCTTTTCTCCAGTGTATTATTTTTGTTTACATATTTTACGTACATTTGTATTTTAATTCTATTAAAATAATGGATTTGGGGGAGCATGGGTGGCTCAGTTGGTTGGGCATCCGACTTTGGCTAGGGTCATGATCTCACAGTTCATGGGTTCGAGCTCCGCATAAGGCTCTGTGCTGACAGCTCAGAGCCTGGAGCCTGTTTCGGATTCTGTGTCTCCCTCTCTCTCTGACCCTCCCCTGTTCATGCCGTCTCTCTCTCTCTCAGAAATAAATAAAACATTAAAAAAAAAGTAATGGGTTTGTCCCTTTATTATTTATTAAATTGTTTTATTATCAATATAATATAGGCATATTGTAGGAAACAAAATACAGCAATACAAGGAAAATTAATAAATCAGCAATGCTTGTGGTAAAGTATTAAATGAAAAGACAGCATCTCAACCATTAAACCATAATTTTCTTCATAAATTGCATTGTAAATCCAGTTTTAATTGTTTCATAAAATTAAATAATATCTGTTCTCCTTAATGTGCTTAACCATTTCCTATTGGGGTCATTAGGATTATATTATAGCAAACAATGTATCAGTAAATATTTTGTACATAAGTCCTAGATCCAAGTTTTCATTGTCTTCAGAATAAATTTCTGAAAGCCAAACTATTGGGTCAAGGGTTACAAACACTTCGGGACTAGTGACTTGCTTTCTAGGATGTTATTTTACACATCCATCAGTAGTGCATTAGAGTGCAGGCTCACACTGCTCACAAGGCCTGTAGTAATGCTGTTTTGAAAAATCTATGTTAATTGATATGTAAAGATGTTCATTTTATATAAATATGCATTTCTCTGGTTACAATTATGTTGGGCATTAAATGTTGGCTTTCAGCTCCACCCCCACCTTTCTATATCTGGCTTGGAGGTACTAACCTGGGCTGGGACTCTGCAAATTACCTCCCTTTGGTCAGCTCTTCTCCTACTGGGCCCTGTGGGCGGGGGGGGGTGTC
>NW_027529169.1:3023777-3063830 GCF_008692635.1 Crocuta crocuta | reverse complement strand
GGTCACTGAAGAGACTGTAAGGCTGGAGGAGGAGGATAAAGACACTCTTTGTTTCTTCTTGTTAGTCTTCCAGCACTGGCTCTTCTCCTGACAGCAGCAATACAATCCCGTTTTCTTCCCACACTTACAGAATGATGCATTTGGCTCAGTGGCACCAGCACCAGCCAGTCCACACCCTCTTCTCTGAGGTCTGGATCTCAGATCTGTAGGGTCCTCTTATAAGCTTCCTAGTTGTGAAAACATCAGCGTCTTCCTTCTATTCCTCCCTCTCTCTCCGTAGTAGCACTCTCCATCACCTCAGAAAGTTCTTTTGCACAGCACTACACTAGCCTCTGAGTTCAAGGTCAGCCTAGGGCAAAGGTTCCCAGCCCCTCTGTACACTACAGTCACCTGAGGAGCTCTGCAAGCTTCCAAAGACCAGGCTACACCCCAGACCAATTAAATCACAATCTCTGGGGGTGGATACAGGTATCCTTACTACTTACTGGTACTACTGCTATTACCACCACCACCACCACCACCACCACCACCACTACTACTACTACTACTTTGGAGCTCCATAGGTGATTACAATGTGCAAACAAGTTTGAGAACCACTAACCTAGGGTTTTGGTTTAAACAAAATGACAGGATAATTGATATATATTTTTCTAGAAGATTGTCATTGGAGAGTAATCACCACTCTCCCTCTCTCTCATAACAAGACATATGCTAATAACAAGAGAAACTACTTTTATCTTTTTAATGTTGGGCTAACCGCAAATTTATCTTTGTGTCAGGCCTAGAAAGAAAATGCATTCCTTGGATTCATCTGGCGCATTAAAGAAAACCCTTCATCCTTGGTGGAAAAACAAAAGTGCTAACAGGTATTTTGGTTTCCTGGTAGGCAGGTCGGTTTGTTTAGAATGGCTTATAAGTGGCATTTAAAGGCGCTGAAACAGCTGAAGTGCTCAAAAACGTGTGAAATTCTTTTCCGCTTTTGTAAACAGTTGAGAAAATATCACTGGCATCCGAAACTTTCCACTCAATGCCCCGCAATCAGCCAAAGGGAAGGCAGAGCTAACCATGCAAAGTGGTCTGTGAGCAGACAGGAAGAGGTGGTAAACACGCCAAGGCGCTCAACTTGCAGAGAGTGAAATAAAATGTAAATTTGTGTTGGAATTACCTGGCAGAGGCTAATTTCTGCCCAGGAGAATGTTTGAATGTTTGGGAAACAAGAAGTCAGAATTTAAAGTGGCTTGATTTGATGTGTGCGAGTGTGTGTGTGTGTGTGCCCGCGCGTGTGCGTGCTTCACATTACTCCAAATTAAAGAAGAATGCACGCAAAGGGAAGGAAGGAAGATAGAGCAGAAGGGCACACTGTAGCCTTCTTCCATGTAAATGAGTTATTCTTCTTAATGAGCACTGTTCTTGCAAGTAATTAGCTGAATATGGAATCCGAATGAATGAATAATGTTAAATAAAATAAGATTTGACCCCCGTCCACAGCTGTTTATTGAAATGAACCCAGTATGAACCTCTCTGTGGCTGTGGCCTCACATGCAAAGTCAAATGAGTAACTGGTTCAGCTGAGCTAATTCAAACCAAAAATGCAATGCTTGTCTCAATTATCAGAATGTTTCAGGAGAAAATTATTTTTCTTGTGTTTTCCACTTCATTTGCATGTATAGCTTAAGATAATATATTCACAGGCACATCTCTTTTTTTATATATATATTTCCCATAATTTTCACACTGAGTAAATATTTGAGGAAAAAAATGACCCATAGCTTATCTACATTTTATTATTTGTCATTTCTTTGCATTAAAAAGAAAATTTGCCTAGAGTGTGTTTTCAATTTTTTAAATATTATTCATACACTTGATTCATTCATTCAAAATCATTTACCAAATTCTTACTATGTGCTAGGCATCTGGATTACTTTCAAGTGTAACAAATGAATAAGGTATGGATGTGGTGAGGTAATTTATCGATATAATTAACTTATGCTTGTTCTCCCTATTTTTTTCCCCTCTCCTACTTTGTAGGGAGTAGCCAGATCCATAATATTTCCTTGCCTTGGGGATTTTGTTGGTCTCGGGTAAAATAGTAGCTGCTTCTTTCCCAAATGGAAACAGTACCAATTCTATGGGTTGTAATCCCTAGAGGGGGTACATGTATACAGTGCACAAAACAGTAAGGTCCAATTAGGAGAAGGAAACCACACAGTAATTTGAACAAGGGCATTTTAACATAAAGAAGTATTAACTGTAACAATGGAGTAAACGATAAAAGACAGAGAACTCTAAGGCAAGACTCAGCAAAGTTTTTCTTTAAAAGGGCCAGACTAAATATTTTAGGTTTGTGAACCATCAGGTCTCCGTTGGAACTGTTCAATTCTGCCATTGCAGCATCAAAGCAACAAGAGACAAAATACAAATGAATGAGTGTGGGTGTGTTCTGATAAATCTTTATTTACAAAAACCAACAGGAGGTTGAAGTTTCTGACCCCTGTTCTAAAGAATACCCTAGGGCTGAGGGAGAGAACCGAAGGAAGGTGCAACAAGGAAGGAAAGGGGGCTGGCTTCCTAAGGCTGGGATTCAGATATCCTGCAGAGGTGTATTTGGACCCACTGGATGGTGGAGTTCTTTCATTCCGTTGCCCCCCAGAATGAGTTCAAGGTCATCCGGCAAGCAGAAGCATCCTCCCAAGCAGGCACTGGGAGCCTGCTTATTGGAAGGGTGGTGGGCACCCTGGGACACATAGGGTCCACATCAACAGGGTCACAGTGTGTGAGGTGATCACCAGGTTGAGACTGAAGCTATGAGTTTGCGGGGCGACTGTGAGTGTTGGGTGCAATGATGGGACACAGTGCCTGTGGAAGCAATGCAGGAGCAGGAGGAAAAAACTGACAACACAAAGGAACCAGAAAAACAACTGCTGTCCTCCTGCAATGTCCCTCCAGCGCCCTCTACTGACGAGTTCAGCATCGCGCTGGCTGCAAAGCCTGTGATGAATGCTTAGAATGGGAGCTGAGAGGGGATAAACTGATCATCGTCCCAGTACATAAGAATTCTTAATACCAGACAAATCGTACTACGGAACAGGTATGCATCTCAGGCCATAATTTCAGGCGGACTTTCTACGATTGTACAGATTTTGTTCTTTCTGCCAAATATTTCTTGCCAAACTTTCTCAACTGTGTCCAGGATTGCTTCCACATTTTGTTATCATATTTTGAAATCTGGGATCTATGCTTTAAATAAGTTGAAACAACCCTTGGAGAATGGGATTCTGTTACATAAACATATCTAGTTTCTTTTTTATTTAAAAAATTTTTTATGTTTTTTATTTACTTTTGAGAATCAGAGAGAAACAGCGTGAGCAGGGGAGGGTCAGAGAGAGGGGGAGATACAGAATCTGAAGACAGGCTCCAGGCTCTGAGCTAGCGGTCAGCACAGAGCCCCACGCAGGGCTCAAACCCACAAACCGTGAGATCATGACCTGAGCCGAAGTCGGACGCTTAACCAACTGAGCCACCCAGGTGCCCCTCTAGTTTCTTTTTAAAAATAAATACATTTCAATAGACTGTGGAAGACTTTGGGAAAACAGCAAAGCCAAATCTCATTCTGGAATCATGAGGGTACAGGAATATGGGCTTCCATTTCCAAAATATGGCCTTTGCATGCCTTCCCTTTCTCCCTCTTTCAAGACTACCCCCACACGTATGACTAACACGTTCAATATGTACACCTTCTTCTCTCCACTTAGCCCCATGTTCACAATACAAGACCAGGTAAATTGAGATGCCTCTATGAATAAACCCAGACCAGACCAGAACCTCTAGAAGCAAAGATCCAGGTTACCCACACATACAGTAACAGTAGCAAATGCTATTTGAGAGCAGGTGTTCTATGTGCCAGGCACTGTCCTAAGGGCTTTACATATGCTAACTCATTTCATCCTCAGAGCATTCCTATGAAGAAGAGTTATTATCCCCATTTAACAGAGGCAGTAACTGAGGCACAGAGAGGTTTGGTGACTTGCCCAAAGTAAGTGGAAGAGGTGAATGAAACTGAAGCAGCTAAGGTTTAACAATCTTCATAGATGACTCATATTTTTTCAGCTTTAATTGATAAAAGCATAATTGAAAACACTGTTTAAAGTGTATTAAACTTCACAGGTGACTCTGATATGCACATAGGATAAAAAGTCAATTATAAAGAAATATGTCTATTGGTGCCATACATTTAATTTTATTACATGACCCTATATTCAGTTCTACCAATACTGTAGGGCTGATTGATTTTGTTTTAGTTCTGCAAAATCATGCAGGTGAAAAAAAATGACCGTTTGAGATTTCCCAAAAAACTTACCTTTGGTCACCACTTTGTTTCTATGTTAAAAATAAAAATGTCTGTGATGATTTTCTTCTTATGTTTGGTATCCCCATAGGTCCCCGAGCTCTCTAGTTGGGTGTTGCTATTCCATGAGTTGCCTGAAGCAGAATATCTAGGGAGGAGTTAGGACTGAAGTTGCTGGGGGCATTCTCACAGCCAATGTCAATCAAGACCAGCATTCCAAGAGCCACGATAGGTGATGCCCTAGGATACTGCATCAAACATATATGTTTATTATTATGTATATAAAAATAGATATTTCAGATCATTACGATTTATCCCCCAAGAGCAAAATTCCTGCAATACCCCGCCATCCAAGTTCAAAAATGAATAATAGCTGTTCCATTGTTAATCAGTGGTTGATCTCTTAGACCAGTAACTCAATACCATATTGCCTCAGATGCTATTCAATAATGATAGCTGTTTTCGACTTCTCAACCAAATCATAAGAAAAATATAACTAGCAGAAACTTTGGATACTTTATAATGCCTAGTTAAAGGTGTTAGAAGTTTAAGAAAGACTATAGATGCTTCAGAAGGAAATTTGGAATGGTTTTACTTTTCCAATATGTATTTTTCTCCATACTTGTAAACATAGAGAACAGACGGGTGGTTGCCAGAGGGGAGGTGGGTGGGGGAATGGGCAAAATAGGTGAAGGAGGTCAAGAGGTACAAACTTGTAGTTAAAGAATAAATAAGCCACAGGGACAAAAAATACAGCATAGGGAATATAGTCAGTTATACTGTAATAACTGAGTGGACACACAGTAACTACGTTTCTCGTGGTAAGCATTTTGTATGTATATAATCATCAAATTGGTATGTTGTACACCTGAAACTAATATCATATGTCAACTCTATTTCAATTAAAAATAAACAAATAAATGGGGAGAAAAGTGGATTTTCCTCTAACAGAGCTATTCAGGGCAAAATAATCACAAACCGATTTTTTAAAATTTGTTTTTGAGAAAGAGAGACAGAGCACGAGCAGGGGAGGGGCAGGAAGAGAGGGAGACACAGAATCCAAAGCAGGCTCCAGGCTCTGAGCTGTCAGCCCCAGAGCCCAACGCGGGCTCAAACCTATGAATGGTAAGATCATAACCTGAGCCAAAGTCATAATCTGAGCCAAAGTCAGACACTTAACCAACTGAGCTATGCAGGCACCCTGAGAGACCGATTTTTAAATATGCACATTTTATCCTCAATTATTTATCAAATGGCATTAATACACAACCTCAGATCAAGCCACAAGAAAGGAAGCCCAATATGGTCACCATCATGTTTGTATCTACAGCTTTAGATTCCCAGCCCAGAAGGAGACAAATAGAGAATTGTGCACAGTAGAAACTGTGCTCAATCTGCAAAATTAACAAAAGTCAATGTGATCATACCAGTAAACCATCTATAAATTATTGAGTGCTCAAAAAAATATCCTGTTTTTATGGAATCTGTGATAAATGAAATAAATAATCTTGAAGCACTAACCAAAGAGAGGTGTGAAGGAGAGTGATATCAGTCACATGGTCCTCTGCTTCATCCTTAGTGAGCAACAATAATTTGGCAGCCAGCCACAGATGAAAGTTCCTTTGTGGCAGTTAGAGAATCCAGGTAGGAGACTATGAAACCCTGGTGAAGCCCAAGACCAAGGAAAGGCACTTTGAGAAGGAAGGCCTGTGCCCAGGTAGTAGGAAGGCTCACCAACTGTGATCCTGGCTATAGACCCAGGGACAGCCGTGTCCTCCTCTGGACTCTGTACACCCCTGTTTCACCTAAGTCCTGCTTCCAGCACCATCCACCTGCACCCATGGACCTCAGTTCCTGTAGCAGCTTGTGACCCAACTCCAGCCTTTCTTAGCTGCTAGTCCTCCCTGCTATGTGCTCCAAGGGAGGCAGGCCCATTTGTGCCACTGAGACAAGTTCACTGACATTGATCCCGTGCCTGGCCATGTCACTTTTCTTTTTCTCACCATCTTTATCCTGACAGCAGCCAAGTCCCAGAAGCATCATCAAATCCAGCCAGACTCCTCTCCCCTCTCCTCCTCTGCTATAATGGTGACTCCTTTAGTCACCTCCGAAGTCCTGTACAAAAACGTGTAGAGTTATGACAGTGGTCCTCACATATGACAGGTTGTCAGATAAAAAAGGGGCTGGGCTTGTTCTGTGGGGTCCCAGAGGTCAGAACTATGACTGATCTTTGGAAAGTGTGGGGAACAAATTCCCTAACAAGACAGCTAACAGACAATGGAAGAAGGGTTTTTGTGAAGAGGCAAATTGCCTTTACAGAAAAAAATTGAAGTAGAAACAAACGTTTGTCACAAAATTTGTCAAGGAGATTCAGGATGACAGGGCTTCTGAGGTAACTTCCAACAAGAGAATCTATGAACTCTACATAATATAAAAACTCTTCTTTCTTTCTTTTTTTTGTTACTTTTTTACCAGAATTTCAATAAATTCATCTAAAATTATGAGGGCCACTGAAACAGATAGCTGTTAGCTCCTCTCTGTGTCCTTGGATCTACTTTGTTGCAGTCAAAATGCTCACTTTATTAGGAATGACTAGAAAAGTAAAAGTTGGCTGCACTGTGTGACTTTGAGTATGAATCCACTAGTAAACTTAAAGAGTTAATATATGTTTTCTTAAAGGACTTAATTTACTAACAAGAGTGGATCTGTGAAGAAAAGTCTAAGATGCTTATTTTGAATATTAACTTGGAATTTTTGGAATAAATAACTTGTTCCGTCTAATGCCTTTCTTGGGCACGGTATTTTCTTCCTAAGTATTAAGGCACAGGAGTGAAGTCCCATGAAATCATTTCTAGAGTGATTTACAAAGTGAGAATTGTCATAACTTAGTGGGGGAAATTAGTTTTTAAATAGATTTGGCTTTTACGTGAATTATTTAATTGTCAAGCTATTTTGAGTTTATTTCTCATTAGTGCTAACTAGTATGGCTTTGATTTTCCCCAAAAGAAAAATGCTTGTTAATTTGCAATGCCTGTAACAATAATGAAATATTTCAGAAATTAGATCTGCAACCCAGATTTATGTGTGAATCCTCAAATGGTCCAAACTGGGACTTTTCCTTTGTTTACGAAACACTTGCAATATTGCAATGTTATATTACCATGAAAATAGTTCAAGTTGTATTTTTGAAATGGTATCACATATGTGAGAAATTGGACACCAGGAGGGTTGTACCCATGGATAAATGGCTTATTGTGCATGACTTCAAATGGTGGATTCAAATAATGCTTAGAAGAAACACTCATGGTTTACCTCCTTTGTGCAGTGGGAACTACTATTGAATCCCTGTTTGGAAAAGTGAGAGCAGGTTAAATCTTACACTTGGAAATTCATTGTTAAATCTCCAGATTGCAGTCATCATAAACCAAGAAATTTTAAATCTGGATGATTGTGACAATGTGAGATAGGATGAATTAAGGGAAAATCACTGGGATAAAGCTTTTGATCTGGCCCTAGTTTCACTATTATTTACCTGTGTAAAACCTTCTAGCTTGATCTTTAAAATCTGGGAGAAAAAGAAATTGGATCACTTGGTTCTAAGATCTCTTTATAAGTTTTATGACTAAGAAGGTATCTATATTGCTTATGTGCAATTGCCCCTTGGGCTTTTATTTATTTTTTAAAGTTTATTTATTTATTTTGAGAGAGAGAGAAAGAGATAATGCACATGTGAATGGGAGAGGGGCAGAGAGGAGAGAAAGGAGAGAGAGAGAATCCCAATCAGGCAGCACAGAACATGATGTGGGTCTCAATCCTACAAACCCTGGGATCATAACCTAAGCTGAAATCAAGAGTTGGATGCTTAACTGACTGAGCCACCCAGGTGCCCCAACCCCTTGGGCTTTTATATTCATGTTCTTCCTCCTTAATTAATATTTACTCTAAGATTAATTTACACTGCAACTGTAAAAATAAAATGTAAAATAGTTGCACAAAGGTAATAATTCATAATCATTTAACTAAAAATGGACAACTGCAGGCACACCATGTTTGTATAATCACATTTCCCACTTTGTGAAAACGGTACTAATGTTCTCTAAGTCACAAAGGAAATTGCCATATGCTCTATCATTCGTTCCTTCACTCATTTATTCATATATACATATATTAAATAATTGATTATCACATTGCAGGAACTATAATAAGCTATATACATACATATATATGGTGATAAAATAGACATAGGTCCTGCCATTGTATAGTTTATAATCTGATTGTGGTGACAATTAATGGAAACTATTTAAATATTGAAGTACATAGTGTGATGAAGGCTATAAAGAATCAAAGAGAGCTCTGAGAGACATTTACAGGGTAAGGCTTGGGTGTTACTTTAGATTGGTTGTAATTCAGACATAAAAAAAAAAAAAAACCGACCAGGTGGAATTCCCTTGCAGTTGAGACCACCTTGTAAGAGATAATTTTCTGCTGGCAATGTCCTTATCAGGAATGACTGACTCCTGGGCCGTGATTTTAGGCAGTTTACAAAATGCAAAGGAGAAAGATGTGGCTGACCCCTGCCCTGCTGACATCCCCATCCTATCCTCCTCCACATCCCCCTACTGTCTCCCTTCTGTGTAGACCCCCTCCACCACCCACTTCCACATCCTCAGTCTCTGTCTTTCTGAGGCTTCAATTGCTCAACCTCTTTGCTTCTCTAGGAAAAAACCCCTGCAGAGCCCTGATCTAGAGTATTGTATTCCAGGCAAGGGCCACTTAGCTCTTTTATTTGGGTTCCTCGTCCTATCAAAAAACAGCTATTCTTGACTTTTTGTCCTGAGAAAGTCTCTGCCGTCCTCTCTTTCGTCTTCATTCCTTCCCTTCTTCTCTTCTTTCTTCCCTCCCCTTCGTCTCCCTCTCTCCCTTTCTTCCCTCTTTCATTCCTTCCGCTTTCAGGACTTTTTTGAGTTTCTCCTATGTATCAGGAACTTTGCTAGTTACTGCTTGTACAAAGATAAATAAAAACCATGAAAAGCATGGACCCTAGAATCCAAATGAGTCCAAGCACATTGTTAGTGCTCAAAAACATTCAGAATTTACCGCAGTGGGATAAAGGCAGAACTAATAATAATATTTGAGAATATTATGGAAGTTTTTCACAGAAAAGAGACCCTTGGGAGGGTTTTGAGAGATAGAAGAGCAGCAATAACATGAAAGTTGTGACATTTTGTTCTTGAACTAAGAAATTGAATAAATGGAATGAAGTCATCACTCATTCATTCCTACAGACATTTACTGAGTACTATTATGTGGGGGCCAGCCTGGACTTTAAAGGTATAAATGTGAATACAGTGTTATTAAGGAAGGAACTGATAATATTTTAGGGATGGTAATGACACACTTGTAATACTGTTAGGTGTATATGTGTAATATATAAAGTATTTTACAGATATCTGTATCTATATCTATAGATAGATGATAGGTGATAGATAGATAGATAGATAGATAGATAGATAGATAGGGGTACATACCTATCTTTTAGAGCTACATACTATCTAGATGACTGATGAGTTGTGCTTAAACCTAACCCAGAGTGTGAGGTGAGTGAAGAAGCATGAGTGTGAATACAAGAAACAAGATTGGACATGAGTTGATAAGCTTGATAATAGGTACATGGCGTCCTCCAAACTAATTTTCCATATTATATATGTGTGTGTGTGGGGGGGTTAAATTACCTTCAATAATAAGGTTTACAAATGAATATGGGACAGTCAGTCCTTCCTTTAGAGTCAAGTGTGGGACACAGACACTGGATACCGTATTACATTGCCTTGTAATGCAATGTCTGCACAGGCCAGTTTTAAATAAATACGGGATAAGAGCTCCAAAGTTAATGAAGGGTGTTGAGGCTCTGGCTGATTCTATATATGAATGCTTTTTGTATTCATCACATTAGTGGCTCCCTTGATAGAGACCTTAGTATGCTTCCTTTTTTAGTGTGAAATAAATGGGGGAAGCAGGTGGAGATCTTGTACTATAATACGAGGCAGTTTCCTCATTCTGGTAATTATATGGCACTTCCATTGAAGCTTCTGGAATTCTAAAGTTCTTTCAAGAGATACATAATCTATCACTTTTCTGTAGAGGGATTCAAAATTGGAGACACAAAAGTGAATTAGTCATTATGTTGCCACTATATAATGGAATCGCTGATGTGCTATTACCTCAGCATTGCTCTCTTGCAGTCTTTATGATTTTACCTGCCTCCTGAATGTCTACATTTAATACCTCTCTCCAGATGTCTTAATCTGCATTTAATTCCTGCTTGAATCTAGTTTTCTTTTTTACTCAGATTCCTAAATTCTTTGGGCTTGTTCACGCACTTTCTCTATCCATGTAGTTGCTTGCCAAGCCACCACATTTAATATCATTAAAAATTTCATCGCTGTGTTACTATCTTTCTTTTCTAGATCACTACATAGAGGCAAATGTGTGGGAGGGAACTACAAATAGTGTTCCATTAATTAATCAACAAAAAGATAAGCTTTTTGATGTTAAAAGGCATAAATAGCTCTCTAGCTGATGACATACACATTCATCTGAGTTTATTCATGTATTTATTTCGTGTATCCCACTTCTTCCCAAAAGAGATAGATATGAGTTAGGGTATACTTGCCACATGGTTCGTTAAAATAAATACGAAAGTAGAATTAAGGTCATTAAGAGAAGAAGATGCAAATATTAATTGAGGCTAATTCAATTAATATGAGGATTCAGCATAAACTTTGACTACCACAGAGTTGCACAGTAATGTTTGACAATCTTCTTTCCTTATTGCTAGTTAACAAAAGAACATTAATTTTTACATGGGAAAAGATTGAGACACTTACCTCTGTGGTTTCCTTGACTGGTATCCTAATTGAAATTAAATGCTGATGTCTATGTAATTGTTAGATACTGAAATATTTACTATATCTCATTATTTTGTAATTATTAAATTCAACTGAAGTAAAATATGTATTCAATAGCTTTTAGATTAAATAGGTTCTAGATTGAAAGTGATAAAAAGGGAAATTCATGGTAATATTTGCTTGATACAGATCATTCTACAGAGAAAATACAATCAATATGATGAGTTTATGATAAAAGAATGTATAAAGTATTTATGGGGACACAGATTCAAGGATATATTCATTCTCCCTTGTGAATGTAAGTGTGAGCAAGGCAAGCAAGGAGTCTTTTGGGGACACTACCACCTGATTAGAAAAAGCAAGGTCCCAGACAGAGGGCCCAGTGTAACCATGCAACCAACCATCTCTCACCATCAAATCCCATCATCATACATCAGAGCCAATCTATGCACCCACGTCCTGTGCAAAATCCTTACTCCCCAAAACCAGAATAGAATGGTTGCTATTTTATTCGCTAAATTATTTCATTTTATTGGCTGGGAGAGGAACTCTTATGCAACAACAGATAATCAAGACACTGATCAAGTTCAGCTCACCACTCTTTTTGCTGGGATTTCTCTAAGATCTTTTTAACCACCTACCTGCCCTTTGTCTTTGTCAGTTTCTACTCTACTCTCTACCTGACACAGGAATCTTTCCAAACATCCCTCTGATTACATAACTTCTTTGCTTAACAGTCTTCAGGGGGCTCCCCCACTGCTTTCAAAACAAACTTGGAATCTCTTCATGTTACTCTGAGTCTTTTCACAGGTTATTCACAATATCATTTTGCTTATGTCTCTATCCTCATCTCTGTATCCTCCCTCCATTGTGAACCATAGCCCAGCTATGCTGATGACTTACAGCTCTGCCAGACATGCCACAGATCTCTCAACCTGTGAACACATTCTTGACTCTGCCTGGAATGTTTAGCTCCACTCACTTCAGATTTCCCACCTTCCGTTTAATCTGGTTAACTCCTATTTATTCTTCAGATTTCTGTTCAAATATCCTTTCCTCCAGATAATGCTTCCTCAGGAGCAATACCTGTAATACCTATGTTGTGAGCATCCCCAAAACTCTCTTGCATCTTGAATGTTCCTGAAATACCATCACCATGAATTCAAGCTTCAATGTGTCCCCATCCTATGAGCAAGACTAAATTTTGCTAGTGGTTAACAGTCATTAAAGCTAGAATGCTCCAACCATTATGTCAGCTGCTACCATACTCTTGATAAAATATCTCCACAGAAGTCTAAAGCAACCTGATTTCCAATCATGATGGACAGTTTACCTCTCACTTTTAGAGACTATTATTCAAATATATTCAAGTTTGTGTGGCAATCTTATATGATGCATTATATATATATGTATATATATGAATATCATATCATATCATATATGTATATATATATGAATATCATATCATATATGATATGATATATATATATATGAAACGAGGAATGGGGTGCCTGGGTGGCTCAGTCAGATAAGCATCCAACTTCAGCTCAGGTCATGATCTTAACAGTTCACGGGTTCATGCCCCACATCGGGCTCTGTGATGACAGCTCAGAGCCTGGAGCCTGCTTCGGATTCTGTGTCTCCCTCTCTCTCTGCACCTCCCTCACTTGTGCTCTGTCTCTCTCTCTCTCTCAAAAATAAATAAATTTAAAAAAAGAATCTAGGAATAAGGCAGCTGATTCTTTCTGAAGCACCATGGAGAAAAGATATCCAAAATCTGTGCTGCATAAAAAGTTCTGGATCCTTGAGATAGCCTTCACCTTCAAAGCTATCAGTGTTGCCTCTTTATGTGAAATGATAGCCCATCCCTTTCCTCAAGCCTACAACTGCACATCAATGAGGAAGAAGAACCCAACTGCACAACAGTGAGGAAGAAATTGGAAAGGGCAAAGCTTGAAGGTAGATCATATGTCTTTTAGCAGTTTCATGGGACCTGGAGAGAGGTACTGTGTCCAGTCTGGCTAGTGTCTGGCACTGGACAGAATCAGGGAGAGTCTCTGAGGGACAGCATCAGGTCGTGACTTATTTAACCTGGATTTGTTTCCAATGGGGCTCCTATCAACAGGATCTCAATGTGCGGTCCTTCCCACTAAAATGCCTAACTGCTTTGATCTTGAGAGATTAATTCTGTATTTTTGTGATTTATATTGAATACAATGAATACAGCTACACAGTTGTCATGGTTAGACTTGTTCTCCTCTCCCCACCACTCACATTCCCTCCTGGACTATCTCCCAGGTCCCTCTTTAACCTTTCCCCCCAGATAACTTTTCCAGCTTTGACTACTTCACATGGAGCCTAGGGCCCCTCAGGAGTCCTAGACCCCATTCTGGAAAAGACTGCTTTAGGGATCTGATCTCAGGCTCCTTGTCATATTGTATTTCAAAACAAGATTACTCGCTGTGACACAGCATGAAGCAAAAGCAGAAAATACATCATAAATAAAGAATAAAACTACTGGGAAACTGGCCATGCCAGTATAAATGAGAAGTAACCAATGAGAATAAATTTCTACAGATCGCATTCAATTGTTTCAGAATTTCTAAGAAATGAATTTATTTTTCTTATTACTGTATTTCTTTGCAGTTGATGGGTCCTCAGCAGGCGGAGGACCTGTATACATAAACATTTTTCTGCAATCATGTAGAAATCTGAATCATAAAATATGTCATGCATTCTATTCTACTGTGTCACAGCAATCAACAACAGTTAAATTTGGTTTGAACTTCCCAAAACATCAACTGATCTAATGATAAGTAAGACCAGAAAGGCTTTAAATAACAGTAGAAATGAACTTTTTGACTCCCTTCACAATAGAAATGGCTGCACTTAACATATTTTCATAAATCCCTAGCTTCATATCACATGCACATTCAATCACGTTACAGTGTTCATCTACTGTAAGTAAATATTCTATTAAGTACTTTGAAGAATCCAGAGCCATAGTAGACATGACTCCCTACTTGAGTGTCCTTGGTTCTTGCTAAATCAAACTGTAAAAGAAATTCTCTTTTACAGAGAATTTCTGTAAAAAATTCTGTTTTCTGGGGCGCCTGGGTGCCTCAGTCGGTTAAGCCTCCGACTTCGGCTCAGGTCATGATCACATGGTTTGTGGGTTCGAGCCCTGCGTCGGGCTCTGTGCTGACAGCTAGCTCAGAGCCTGGAGCCTGCTTCCGATTCTGTGTCTCCCTCTCTCTCTGACCCTCCCCTGTTCACGCTGTTTCTCTCTCTCTCTCTCTCAGAAATAAATAAAAAATATTTTTAAAAAAATTCTCAGAAAAAAATGTGTAAGATTGATGCTAAGATATAATCAAAGATTAAAAATCTAATTGGGCCATTTGCAATTCTTTTTTTCTGCCATTCTACAAATATGTGTTTATTCATTACCATATACTTGGTACAGAGTAATTGTTAAGAAAAAGATAACCAACAGCTAAATTAGAGATTAACAGGTAAGGCAGAATGGAGGGCCTCTAAGGTGGGGTGGTGGGTAAGTTTCTCTGAGAAGGTATTCACACTGAGGCCTAACAGATGAGGAACTATGAGGGAGGTGGGAAAGAGGAAAAGAAAGACCTGTGTCCTTTGAAGATGTGCCTCAGGGAGACTAAATACAGAGCCTCCTCAATGTCAGACTGCTTTTTGTCCCTACTACACACCATGTGTTTTCACCTCAGTGCATGAAATAGATGTTCCCTTCATTTAGCATTCCTTTTCTTCATCCTTTTATTCTGTGCTCAAATGCCCCTTCTTCCAGGTAGACCTCTCTACTTCTCTCAGGCTGAGTTTCAGTGCCATTCCTCTCTTCCTGTGACTATCTCTGTAATTCCACATAGCCTACAAGATTGCGTTGTTAGGTAACTATGAGTGATTTAAAAGCAGGAACTTTGCTTCCGGTGGATCTGTACCCCAGTAGTCTAACAGAGCTCAATGACATTCCAGTTGCCATCTAATATCTATTCTTTAATTAATTCACCAACTATATGCCAGATATTTCCCCCCTTTTCCCCTACAGATTGAATTCTGCTTTGTTCTGAATGGCAATTACAATCTTAACATTTTTATTTTAAATTAAAGAAGATACCGAAATAAATCCCCCAGTCCCTTTTGCACTGAATGACAGCATTCTGACAATAACATATTAACAGAAGACTGCTGGGAATTTGGGGGAAGTTTTGCTTTCCTGATATTTGTGACACACTTTCTTCTTTATGGCTTTCTTCTCTTATCCTAGAATACAAACACGAGGCTGGACTGTAAGAAAGCCATCTACTGAAGATGAGGAAGGAGAAATCAAGGAGTCTGAGTCCTTGATTATTTCCTGCATCAGCCACACAAGACCAAGTCTTTTTTCACATGAGAAAAAAAACCCGCAACAATCATAGACAGATTTCTATTATATGCAGCCTAATACAAGCCTACCTGATAAAATATCTGAAAGCATGAAGACCATGGACAGGTGGCTTTTAGTCACACTCTGGTTCTAAGATTTAGCCAAATCACCCTCAACAAGCTATTAGCTCCTCTAACCTTCAGTTTTTTCATCTATAAATAAGGACAACATTAACAGCTGATTTAAAATGCTGGTGTAAGAACTGAACGAGATGATATAAGCTACATTTTAAGCATATGGTCTGGCAAAAATAAATACTTTATAAAGATTAGCTATTATTGTTATATTTAATAAATACTTATTAAAAGAGTAAATGAAGAAGCAAATTCTTGCCTTTGGATTGTCTAATGAAGTTATCAAATTTGGGAAAGAAATGAAAGAAATAGAAGATCATAGGAACCCCAAAATCAACAGATGTTTAAGTGAGTGCTACTGATTTTTCTCAATGCTTTTTTGTTTTAATAAACTGGTTTTTAGAGTAGTTTGGGATTTTCTCATAAAAAAAAATCAAGATAGTAGAAAGAGTTCCCATACACACCCTACATCCTGTTTCTTCTGTCATTAACATCTAACATGAATGTGGTACGTTATCACAACTAACAAACCAGTATTGATACTGTATTAACTAAAGTCAATACTTCATTCAGAATTTCTTTGTTTTTACCTAATGTCCTGGTTTTTTTTACCAACCAGGATAACACATACATTTAGTCATTATGTCTCCTTAAGTTTCCTCTTGGCAGTGACAGTTCTCCAGACTTGTCCTTCCTATTGATGACCTGGACAGTTTTGAGGAGTATTAGTCAGGTATTTTGTAAAATGTTTCTCAACTGGGATGCTTCTGATGTTTTCTTGTGATTAGACTGGGGTAATGTGTTTTTCACAAGAAAACCTCAGAGGTAAAGTGTCATTTCTATCACATCATATCAAGGCCACATACTGTCAACATGACTTATTACTGTTGATGTTGACCTTCATCATCTGGATGAGGTGGTGTCTGTCAGATCTGTCCACTGCAAAGTTACTTTCCCCCCCTCCCTTCCCACACTGTGCTCTTTGGAAGGAATTCGATATGCACAGCCAGACTTAAGGAGTATGTTTCACCTCTGTGAATTGTTTAAAGTCATGGGTAACTTGAGTGTATTATGTTTACGATGATTTTTTATGATTATGATAGTCACTGAAGCTCCAGATTCCCTTCATTAAAACCATGGGAGAGAAGTAAAGAACCAAGAAAGGAGAAAGTAGATAGTCGATAAGTGTTGTTCACTGACTGAGTCTACATCATTCAGTAACTGGAACTAATTGGTTGGTACACCAAAGAGTTTCAGAACAAATAACAATTGAGACTTTTTGTTGAACTATTCCCAAAGATGACTGCATAAGAGTTAGAAATGGTCACTGTCTTTGAATCAGAAGCATCATTCAAATGCAGCAAATCAGAAGCAGCAAAGTTAGGACTTTGGTCTTTGCCATTAAACACATATATTCAGATCCAAAGCCCTCCTCTTTGCAGCTCAATGTCTCTCTCTAGTAAACAGCCACACCTACCCTGGGGAGCTGTGAGGACTGAATATGCAAACACTTGGAAAGCACTCAACATACTTCCCAGTGCCCAGTAATTGCTGTAAAACATTCAGTTTTCACCACTTTTGCGCATGTTACAACATTTTTGGACTCTTTATTCCAAAAATTAAAATTCTAAATGTTCAAGAGGAGGGGATAATATCCTGAACATATGCAATTTTTGCAAAGCAGTTAATTAGCAGGGAAAATACATTTTAAAGAATGACAAATATCTTAAAAGCAAGTATTCTATTTTTTTCCCCTATAGGAACAGCTTATTTTGACTCTGAGTATAGCTGGCATAACTTATACTTCAACTCTTCCATTCCTAATTAGTTTTTCTCACTAGCTATTTTATCCCTTCCCTTGTGCAGACTTTCCTAATGGATTGCTGGTGATTAAGACCTGTACATATGACAGAGCCAGTATATTCACTATTTTCACTGCTACTGCTCTCTATTCATTCAAAGTGCCACTTTTTCTACTTGACTCTTTTGTGCCTAAAGTATTCTAAATTTAATTTCGCAGGAGCTACCCCCAAATAGTAGATATGTTATGGGAGACTGTACTTGTCTAACTTTTGCCATTAGGAACACTATAAAAATAGAGCAAGCTAAAGATTTCTTTCTTTTAAAAACAACATTCTCACGTCATCAGATAGGTGTTTAAATATTTATCAAATCATCCCACTTAAAATTTTAACTTTGGGTTCAGCCACACCGTGACTCATGAAAAGTTGTAACTTTCTGGGCTAAGGTTCAGTGACTAGGCATCTTATTTATTTTTTATTTTTTTTAACGTTTATTTATTTATGAGACAGAGAGAGACAGAGCACGAGCTGGAGAGGGGCAGAGAGAGAGGGAGACACAGAATCTGAAACAGGCTCCAGGCTCTGAGCTGTCAGCAGAGAGCCGATGTGGGGCTGGAACCCATGGACCATGAGATCATGACCTGAGCCGAAGTCGGACGGTTAACCGACTGAGCCGTGACTAGGCATCTTAAAGACTTCTACCACCAGATGGCAAATAGAAATAGGTCATTTTTTCTGATTTAGTACTAGTTGGAAGGCCCTGAGGGAAAATTTAACGGGAATTAATGTCTTTTCCAAGGATCCTGTAACCAGCTGGAGATACAGCTGATTCATCAGTGGCATCAGGACATAGGCATCTAAACCTTAAAGGCCTCCTCCTGAAGCCCTACTCAACAAAACCTTTTATAGATATACAGTGAGCCAAAGGAGAATATTTATTGCTTCGTGTCTACATTATAATTCTTTCAGTGATTATCAAATAAAGAGAAGTGCTAAAGAAAATAGGGTATCAATAGGTCATCTGTTTCTATTTCCAATCTTTTCATGCCGGCTCTCTGCTACCAGCCTAGTGACACTAAGATACACTAAATATATTATGGTGGCCCCAAAATATATGATAAGGAAAGAAACTATGAAGCAGGCCTGATCTCTGCTTTGACCTCCACCCACATTTTTCTGTACCCAGAGGTGTACCCCAGTCCCCAAAAGAAGTTATGATGTAAGAGTTAGCTCTAAGCCTAACTTCATTTGAAAACAAGACAAACAAGAATCGACTAGCTCATTTTGTAGATTAAAGCTGATTCAACCTTATAATTATTGTCACCAACGCAATTAAAAGTGTATGAAAATCTAAAATGTGCGGAGTATATTGGTCTGCAGGAAATTTCAGTGTTTGTTATTTTTGTGTAATGGGGAAGAGCTTTTCTTTCAGATTATAGCTCACAGAAAAAGCTTCTCTCTTCCCAACACAAAGCCTGCACTTGTAAACTCTCTCTGTCACTGAAACACAGTTCACATTCACAGACACACCATAACCAAACACATACCCATGCCCCCTCCTACACACACACCTGTAGTTCTTAAGAGAAGACCTATATATTCCATCTGTGCAATAAGAACTTGAGCTAGTTTTCAGAATATATGAGGAACATGCAAACCTACTTTAAAAATATGATTGATGAAGACCCCACGGAAAATCTGAACTTTGAACAAATGCAGTGAGACGTCCTGAGAATCTTTTGCAATATTCACTAAAAGCCTTGCCCAGGGAAACAACCACTGCATGCAGGCCTTGTGAAGGCATGAATGATAGGGGGTGTAGAAAAGTGGAGTAAGCAATGCCAAACTTAGGGTGGAAAAGGAGAATACAGACCAAATCAGGGATATTTTTTCTTTTGATTAGTCCTGGCTAAGGGTTTCACCAATTCCTTTTTATGAAGTTATTAGGAGTTAAGACACAATCTATATTGAATATTTTTAGAAATTATTGCAGGAGTTTTATAAGATAAATATATGAAGTCCTACTTAAGATAGAGACCGAAGTCAGGTAATGCCAATTGATCATTTTCACCAAGATTTCAGTGTTCAGAAAAGATTTGTTGCTGTTTATCTATACCATAGATTAAGATTACTACATATCAGAATGAACAAGATATTACCAAACCACCTTTCTAGCTACAGAGATAACTGGGCTTAACTGGGCAATTTAATAGAAATGGCAATGACTATAAGTCTTAATGTTTTGTTTCTTATAGATGATAGTAGGCCAAATGAGGAAATGGAATAGAATTTGCATGATCAGTGTCACTACTGACATACATGACTTTAAGTGCCTTTTACGTGTGTGGGAGAATGGCGACAGAATATAGACACAGTTTTCATTTGCTGCAGTCGACTCCCATGAACCCAAGTGAGTTTCTCCACCAGAGGCAGTGCAAACAGGAGGGGGCATCGCAGCCCTGTAGAATACACTGTGGACTGGGTTTTTTTTTTTTTGCTTTTGTTTTTGTTTTTAATTTAGAGGTATTGAACTATCACCAACTGCAAATTTGAGAAGGTCTGTGGTTTAACTCCAGCCATAACAAAAAAATGAAACTCTATATGCTATAGAATAAAATTAGGGAAAGCAGAAGTGAGTCAAGAGCTATAGTTAAGAAACCTTTCCTTAAAGGATTTAAGATCACAGCCAACAGATCTTTGGTGACTTAAATTTGATTTGGAAGTATACAAACTCCATCCTTTCTATGTGCTTGCTACCTATGTTAACTCCTCCGCTGAAAAGGAAAGGCAAAGTTCCTGCCCTGGACAATTTGAAACCATAATGATTTCATTTTATTCTTTTTGGATATTATTTGTTGGGATGAGAGTCACAGGCAAGGAGAACAAGAGTAAAATATCCCGAGACAGGCAGTTTCAGTGATGTGGTTCCAACGATGAACATTCCAGAGATCTCATGGCAAGTCCTATTACTGTGATACTTCCTGCCCAATAAGAGGCTTGGAAAGTCAATATATGCACCCAGACTATTGGCTGTGAAAGTCAACGAAGGTACCTCAATCTTTTTCCAACCCTCGGCTGAGCAGTTTAATCAAATGTATCAGAACAGACAGCTGTGGTTCCCTTTTCAATCTGAAAATAATGAGCCCAAGGGTTTGTGAGCTTCTGCAACAGACGAGACACCTCCTTCATTGATGGGCATCTCCTTCCAGCGGCTTTTAACAATTTGAAATTGATTGGACCTGCAGCCTTTGAAGGATAATAGCCCCTCGTAACATTTTGAGAGGTGCACAACTTGAAATGGCTCATGGTATTTCATTTCAGTGTTTCACACTGCTCTTCATTTAACCATCCAGGAAATGTAAACAGGACACTGCTTCACACTCCCGAGAGCTTGTAATGTTCACTTGTTTGCATGACACTCGCTGAGTAGCCTAATTATCTTCGGGTGGCAGATTACATGCGGTCACGTTAACCAGTGAAGCGTGCATTGTCTGTATCAACAGACACACGTGAATTTTTGGAGGTGGTGGCTCAGGTTGTTGTCTTGCTCTTTAATGTTTGAATATGTACTATTTATGTTTTATTTGACTGCTAAAATTTCAAAATTTGCATAAGCAAAAGTAAACATAAAATGTGATACCTGAAGAACAATTTAAATCAAATCATGCCCTGATTATAACAAATTTATGAAAGGCAAGTAGTATTTAGCTCTGAATTTTTCAAAGGCAATATCAGGATCCATGCTCATCATTCAGACGTCTGAAATCATTAGAGGTTCTTACATGGCTACCTGCCAAGGAATATTCTTTGTTCGTTATCAATTCTTTAGACGAGATTTCCTAAGGGCCGCCTCTGATCTGAGAACATTTAATACGGGGTTTCAGTTCATGAAGTGTCACTATAGTGTCCAGTGTGTGCTGTCTCTCTTACTACCTTGTATTTATTTCTGATCACACCTCAAAGCGTAACTGGTTAAATGTTTTTAAAGTCACTCCAAATAGATTTTCTAGTATTACATTCCACACAAAAGGAACCTATTAAATCTTTTGGGTGCAAATGCACAAAGAAACAAGCAAAAGACCATCAACTCTCCTCCCACCCGCAGATCTCTGCTAATAATTTTATAATATGGGCATATGTGCTTCATACAACAGGGGCCTTGAGGAAGAAAAGGCTTTGTAGAATGCACCCTTAGTCTGATAATTAGACAAAAGAAAGAGACCACAACAACGCTAGCATACACGACTCTGGCGAGAATTATGAAAAGGCTTTTTTTTTTTTTAAATCTTCTTCCAATTGCACATGCATTTCTGACTTTTTAGAAAGGTTAGAGCTATACGAGATCTGGAATCAAAACCTGATGTGACCTACATAAAAGAAACGCTGATTCCCTAATTAAACCAAGCTGTGGCTGCAGGCTCTGTAAAGAGCTGCCAAAAAATCATCCAATCAATCTTTCGACTATCCTCCAGGAATGTGGCAAGGAGGGTGGAGAGGCAAAAGATGGCTGTGAGGATGCGGAGGCTGAGGAATGTTCTCCTTCCTATACTCGCTCCATACTGAGGGTCCTGCATTTCCAGCACGTCAGGAGGATGGAAAAGACCATGTGGAGGTGGGGGCTGGGAAGCAAGGGGACCAGCAGGGGTTGAGGAGAAAAACAGACTAAATGTTTTAACAGCTGCCCTTTTTTTTCTTCACCTATTTTGCCCAAGGATCTGATTTCCTTCTGAAGGGGTGGGCTTTCTATGGGCCAAGGGCTCAGCAGGGCCTGTTTACTCTGAGAAGCAGAATCTTGCTTTTGAGGAGAAGAAACGGGTGGTGAGAAGAAAATGGAATATTTTACAGAGTTCATATTAAAGCAAAACCAGTCAGAGAAAAGGCAGTTCATCTGAATTTTAAGTAGAGACTGGCAACAAATGAAGAAGAAAAAAACCACCTCACATTCTTCGTCTAGAATTTTTGACAGGAAAATTGTTCTTCAGGAAAGATGGAATGTCATTCCCATGTAACTTCCTCTCTCACTGCAGTTCCTTGATGATGCAGAAGGCATGTTAATTGAGAAGGATTAGAAAAATAATTCAGCTGCTAAAATTGGAGACAAATAACTTGCAGAGAAGCAATAAAACAAATGGCAAGGGTGCTCCTGTGAGCCAAACGTTTGGGGCTGCCAATATCAGAGAAAGGGCAATTCTATGTGAAAAGAGCAGTTATTTATTTTCTTTGCTGAAACTTCTGTATTCCAGCGTTTTGGTTTTGCTACAGAGTACTTCACCACACAAACACAGGAGACGCTGGCGCTCTCTGACTCACTGCGCAAGGACCATACCATGGTAAGCAGCTAGGAGCATTAGCAACACATCTGTTAGTTTATTCCATGAGACACATAAATTCTCCTTTTCAGGAATTTGAGCAACCAAATGTAAATCGTAATTGCAGTCAGTTGTCAATTTCAAGCAAATTCTGGAAGGCCAGAAAAAAGTCACCCCAAACTGCAGATACCTCTCCGATTTTATTTCAATTTGTTTTACCAACATGCCTTTCTGGACCACCCCCACTCAGCCCCACTGAACCCAGGTCAGGCTGCTGCATTTCTTACTGCTTCACACTCGTACCTCCTCTCTTCTCCACTTACCCTCACCCCTCTCCTCTTGAGTTTCTAAGCTCCTAGCCCATCTAGCATTTCCACTCTCAACTCACCTTTGCAAAGAAAGTTTCCCTTCATCATCACCTTCCCACTACTGTTCTAAAACACTGTATCCATTATATTCTGCACCACATACTTTCAGGCTTGATTTCTTTCTCTCTTGAATTGTCTATACTTGATTTCCATGCATCTGATTTACTCAACTATGTCGCAAATGCCTCGTGGAAAAGAATAATGCCTTATACGTATCTCTGAAAAGTTGAAAAGTTCTTTAGTGTTGTGCTAAATTTCCTAGTTTCCTGGAGACTGTCCTGATTTTAATCCTGAAATTCCATGTCCCAGGAAACATTTCAGTCCCTGGCAAACCAGACTGGCTGATCACCTTACCCAATAAGCGTAAATTAAAAATATAGAAAAAAAAATTGTGATTGTGGAAGCATTGAAAAAAATATAATGTTTTCATTAAATGGAGAAACCAAAAGTGATCATCAAGTGAATTAAAATTTGGCAGAGAAATACACTAAATAGACTGTATACACTATTTGCATAGGTCTATTACACATGAAACATATAAACAAGAGGAAGAAAAAGTAATGATTAATATAAGCTTCATATGCAGATGGAGTATTGGTTTCTGTTAAACTCAGTATTCAGTCCTCTCCTCTATTTATTCTATTTCTTTACTGGCCAATAGGGTAAGTGAAAAAGAAGAGAATATTGTTCTAAAGACTTCCATAGGTCACAAGAAACATGACTGGAGTTTCTCCAATCAGCCTAAAATTAGCAATCCTCTTGAGTCATGGGTGTTTTAGCCCACATCTCAATGCTTTGCCTTTTTTCTTTTGCTGCTTAATTGTAGTATTTTTGAGTGTTGTGTTGCTGTGAGCTTACTGGCCATACTTTAGTCCCCAGGGCCTACTAAGGGTTTTTGTAACAGCCCCCAAGATATGAGAAATTTTATTCATTGTATTACTCCAGGAAGTTACTTAAGCTTGGCAGACTTGATGAATATTTCTAGTTATATATAATCAATAAGAATAGTATCACCATCTTAAATATGCCAATGTTTCAAGGTTTTAGCAGTACAATGAAATTATTCAATAATTAATACATCTGTTAAACTTTTTGAGTGTTTATTTTTCAAGAAATCCTGCTACGCCTTCAGGGAACATGTGGTGGAGATGGGCAGGTGCAGAACAGGATGAGAAAGGCCCTGCCCCTGCTCAAGGGGCTCATGATCAGGCAGAGGAGGTTGATGCCAACATCGACACGGAACAGAACCCATAGCAGAATGGAAAGGTCATTGCAAAGCTATGACAAGGGTTAAGAGTAGGAGATTGAAGATTAATTTTGACTAGCAGTCTTGGGGGAAAGTAGGAGAAGAGTTGGTTAGACACTAAGGAAAAGGTATTGATATAGCAAAGGGAATCACATGAACATACAGATGAATAAAGCCATAGGAGCAAAGGAAAAGAAGACATCT
This sequence comes from Crocuta crocuta, assembly GCF_008692635.1. Classification (NCBI taxonomy): domain Eukaryota; kingdom Metazoa; phylum Chordata; class Mammalia; order Carnivora; family Hyaenidae; genus Crocuta; species Crocuta crocuta. The sequence goes on along the minus strand of NW_027529169.1, from coordinate 3,039,124 downwards.
GCATACAGTGATAGTAGACAAGGAAGGGAGCTGAGGATATGCAAAAGACTGAGAGTGCTCTGAGAGATGAAACTGGAAAGGTAAGTCAGAAAGGTCTGGAATCAGGGTGTCAGATGAGGTGACGAATGTTAATTGAGCTTCCCCTGGGAACTGGACACCATACTAGGTAATGTGTGGAAGTTATTTCATTTAATGCTTATTAAACCCCAAGGTAGTTATTTTTATCCTTATTTAATAGATGACGAAACAGGCTTAGAGTAGAAAAGTAATATACCCACATTCATACAACTAAAAGCCAAAACACCACAAAGCCAGTACCCAAAACCAGAGCCGTGTGCTTCTAAATTCAAGTAAACTGAATTCTTACCCCAAGAATTCAAGTAAACTCTACTTGCCCCACATGATGTAGACTTTACTGGAAATACAGGGAGTTTTTAAAGGTTTGTAAATAGTGGCATGAAAGAACCAAGAGAGTTCTTTGGATTCATTGCACGGGAAGCATTGGCAGGTACAGAGTCTAAAGATAAAGGAGCAGAGGGTAATGAAGATTAGAAGTAAGCTAGTAACTGAAAAAAGCAAAACACCAGAGAGATAGTTACATAGCTAAGCTATTGGGCACATTTACTGGGCACAAGTCATAAGGGATTCCTAAAACAGAGCCTGTAAGAATATTGATGCCATCTGTTACAGTCAGTGTATCCGCCTTACCAGGATATGAAAAAATGGGGGTTAACCTTTGTCCTTGACACATTTGAAGATGTTTTAAGTATACAAATCATTGTTAGGAAAATCATTATATTTCTGTTAAAACAAAGAGCATTGCCTTTCAATTTAATACTCATATAAGCCTTTAATTCATGCAAGACTGTTCATAATCCAAGCAAGTCTCATCCACACTGACCAGTACTTTGTGTACTTTGTGTTTTTACCAGTTTTAATGATGGATGTCATCGAGTCTGCAATGCTGTAGCTAATGAAATGTCCGGTTTACAGAAACGAGGGTGGAATCCGCAGCAATGAATTCAAGGGCCAGTTTTTACTCAAAAAGCAAAAACATAGTATGGTTTCTTATCGACTTTGAAGGGAAAATTGAGAAAAAAATGGTGCCTGATCTTGCCTAAGGGAGATGAAGAACAATCCACATGAAAATAATCTAAATGCTTTAACATTTCCAGCGTATCAGAAGGATGCAACTAAAAGAACAGAACCAAAATGAAAATGAAAAAACTGAACATAACCGTGGGAAAAATATCTTCACTTCGAGGACTCTTTATCCTTTTAGTAGAAATCTGTCAGGATCGTTTCAGCCATTGCTACACTGGGGTTCAAAATAGATTTGGATAAAGCAGTAGAAATAACCATCGTAAAAAATTCCATCTGACAAAGGACAGATGGCTAGAGTGGTCTCTAGTGGTGCCTGCTCTTCTTGATTACCATGCAGTGTTTACATATAGAAATAATGGTCTTCTCCAAGCCTAATCATGATGATGATCATGATAATAACCCTAATTTCTTAAACATTAATTATATACCGGGCACTGTACTAGCTAGATCACATACATTTTTTTTCATTTTATCTTTAAAAAACTTTTTTAGTGTCTACTTATTTACCTTGAGAGAGAGAGAGATAGAGTGTGAGCAGGGAGGTAGAGAGAGAGAGAGAGGGAGACACAGAATCGGAAGTAGGCTCCAGGCTCCAAGCTGTCAGCACAGAGCCTGACGTGGGACTCAAACCCACAAGTTGTGAGATCATGACTTGAGCCGAAGTCTACCGCTTAACCGACTGAGCCACCCAGGCACTCCTCATTTTATCGTTAAAATGATCCTCTGATGAAGGCACACCATCTCCACTTTACAAGGTAAGAACATAAGTGTAGGAAGCTTCAAAAACTCTCCCAGAGTTACAGGCACAAAAAGTGGCATATTAGCATATCTGCAATTCAAACACAAGCTTATCAGACTCTAAAACCTGGAATCGTCACTCCTCTCCAGTGGCTCTGAGTCCTAGCTGCACATTGGAATCACCGGGGGACCTTTTACAACGGTTTCAATGCCCACACCTTACTCCTAAGGATTCTGATTTAATTGGTTTGGGGTGGACCCAAAGTTCGGACTTTTTAAAAGTTCCCCAGGGAATTATAATGGCCTGCAAGTGCTGACTGTCACAGTACCATACCAAATACTACCATCAAAAGTAATATGAATCTCTGGGAGTATAAGTTGAAGGGGAAAGAAAATAAACTTCATCCATTTATTTCATCTTCCACAATGGCCCACCACATACTTCATTTTCAGAATACCGCTCTTAACAAAAAATTTTTAACTATTCGGTTTATATCGAATAGATGAACTAAAAGATCACAGATAATACTCTATATAAATGTTGGTCTCCAAAATGAGAATCAGGGTACGAAGCACCAGTTCTTTACTGACAAAACTTCTTTGGTCTTTTCTGACAGAGAATCCTAGGAAAAATTTCTTCTGAATAGGAAAAGCATGGCAGTTAGTTGCTATATATCATTTTTCTTAACTTGACCCCCAAAGTATGTTTTATATATGTCTCAATAGCCTCTTGGACTTATATGCAAAACAGTGAACAAAGGATGGATATGACAGAGAAAAATGACCAAGAGGTGGGTCAGAAGGACAGTAACAAGTGGCTGGGGACAGGCCAGGACCCCAGGGATCTAGGAAGATTTGTCTCTATATCTTCTGTCACCAGTGTTGTGGTGAACTTTACTCCTGTTCTAGACAGAGAATAACTTATATGGATATGTCAGTTTCAGTGTTGGTGTTTATAACTTTATTCTTCCCGAGTGTTGGAGTCTTTATCTAACTTGTTTTTTGCTTCAGTCATCTTCTCCTCTCTCGCTCTCCATTCAACCCAAACCACAAACACACCCTGTACAAAAGTGTACCTTTTCTAGAATACAAGACATGCCTAGGCAGATGGAGAAATGGAGAGACAAAGCTATGAATGATTTCTCAATGCTTCACAATGGCTTTGGTTCACATAGATGGTTCACTGTCAGGTATGTGAGAGAGAAACGCCCAGACAGTGACCTCTCCCACAGACTTCTGACGGTCAGATAGGCGGCAAACAAGTGATGCATCCCAGAAATGCCTGAAAGTATGACTTTGCCTAATGACAGACACAGCTGGGATTTCAGAGACTCTGCCAACCTTCCTTACCCTCCACCCGCCTGCGGGGACTTTATCCAGAAGAAGGCCAGATCTTTTAGTCATGTGGGCTCAGCCTTTATGTAGAATTGTTCAGGAGAAAAAGCATGAGCCAGAGATCAAGAATACAATGTTTGGAGAGAGTCCTATAACTGAATCTGGGTTTTGTAAGTTATCTGCTATATAGCCCTGAGAAATTTAAATTCTCAAAGCCTCATTTTCCTCATCAGTAAATAGAAATGGAAACATAACATGTTTAATGGTTTAATGGGTTAATGGGTTAATAGGAAGATTCAAGAAACTATGCTTATAAAACCTTTAGCACCGTCCCTATTCATTTGTGTGAAACACATTTGTTGAAAACCTAATGGAACCAGGCTTGATTATAGGTGCTTAGGATCTAGCAGTGGATAAAACAGACAAAAAAAATCCCTTCCTTTGTGGTGCTTACACTCTAGTGAAAGGAGACAGCAATAAACAAAGCAAAGAGATAAGATGTATAGAATGTTAGAGAGTAAAATATATCCTATGTCTAATACATAGGAAGTCTTTCTGTAAATATCATTGATAAAAAATAGTATCTCAATATGCCAACATACTTGTGAAGTAAAAACGTGAATTATAACTCCACTCATTATAGAAGTAATAAATACATTAAGTATAAAGGAGTATTGTATCTCCTGAACTTTTAAACAAATGATTGAGCCGAAACTCTAAGGTTCAGTAATGTTGAATCAGCTCTTCAACTGACATCATAAAAAGGCACCACATGTGCAATCACACTAAAGCTGTTGCTCAAAGCTTATATAACTCTTTGGAGCGAGGCCATGGGGAACCAATCCCTAGCTCTGAGAGACTCCACCGCTATTTCTACTTGAGCTACAGACAGATGTGAACAGCTAGTACTGTGTGTGTTGGGTTAAATGGTGTTTCTTGCCTCCTCTTATAAAGACCTCCCACATTTCCAAGGTTTTGAAAGCTTCATCTCATTAGTGAGCATTACCTTGTCTCCTTCACCTCAGTAAATGGATGGACACTGCACCTAACACTGCCCTAATCGTTTTCATGACTCTGAAAATTCTTTTTTTTTGGCAAGTTAAAAATAAACAATATATTTTCCACTTAAAAATCAAATGTCATCATTTCCATAAGCACAACTGTGTGAATGCAGCCGATTCCCTATAGAGTCAGAACAATGTTTATGAAAAGAAATGACCCCTAAAAAGCCATGGTTCAAGGCATCATGGAAACACAAGCTGGTCCTATACGAGCAAGCTGGGAACTTTCCTTCTCAGAAAGCCTCTACAGGAAACACAAAATCTGTTGCTAAATTTCGGCAGCTACATCTGGCAGGCTGCAGCATGCACTGCCGTGCTGTGGCTGGCAGCATTGCTCACTTTCTGCCTGGCAGAGCCCTGCCGAGGATGCTAGCAGCCAAGCAGCTCTGAGTATGAAACTATGAGTTTGTGTTGAACATACAATTGACATGAAATGAACCAGGTCACAGTAAATGGGAAGGATTTATCACTCGGGAAGGGACTGTGTGTCTTAGTCTTATTTCTGTCCAATATTAGCTCACGAAATGTTTGTAACTTGCTTCTTATACCTCCTCCCTCTCCCTCATTCCCACAGTAGTACACTATTTCAGCTCAACTATTTATTCCCTTTTTGTTGGGCTGGCCATATCTCTGTATTCTTATCATTAAAACTAATTAAATCTGGGAGAGGTAGCATAAGCATGATGATTAAAAGTGAGTATTTAAAGCCAGAAAGACTTGCACTACTACTAGTAGGTGTGAGACTTGGGCAAATTATTTAAACTCTACAAATCTCAATAGCCTCATCTATAAAATGAAAGTGATGATATTATTTGTCTCATATCTCTGTTGAGAGGAATATGAGATAATGCCAAGCATTAACATACTTCCTGGCACATGGGATGGATTTAAGAGAGTCTGCTCTGTTTCTGAAGGATTTAATTGTGGACGATTGTAGAGAGATCTCTCCATGTAGTTCTAAGTATATGAACACATTTGGACATTAGAAGCAGTATATATGTATGTATGTGTATATATGTATATATGTATATATACACATATATATATACAGACACACATCTCAAGCTGAAATAACATATATATATCAAACTGATATATATATGTATATATATCAAACTGAAAGCAGTTTTTAATACCTTTACATGTTGCTCACACACTGCATCTGAATATCTCTTCATCTCTGTGAATATGAAATTATGTTGTGTGTATAGGTGTGTATATGAGAAAGTATAAGTGGATCTAACATAGAATGGATATAATCACTAATGAGAGAGACATTTCGTTCTTTTCTTCCAAGAACCTCTTTGAATTTTTAACCCTACGTTATTATATAGAGATGATACTTGAAAATTCTCTTTACATCCTACTTATCCCTCAACAAGTCCATCTTTTGTTTTGCTTGTTAATTTCAGGAACAGATTCATCTCTGTGCCCAGCAAACCATTCTTTTATTTCAATCTGTTCACTAGTTATAGCCGGCTTTCTATACAAGGTCCAAGAGAGTCAGCTGGTTCAGGAACAATCTCTAAGTCAATGGAAGACTGGCCTTAATTATTGGAGATCATTATCAAAGAACTCAATTGCCAGAAACCTCTGAAAGTCATTTGAAAAATATGTTCCTGGTCACAGGTAAACCCATTTTTTTTCTTGGATTGTTGGTTGAACAGTTTATTTAAAAAATATTTATTCCTTTGTACAAAAAATATATTCCTTTAATACTGCAAGTGTATAATAAAATTTATGGTTCCGGAATGTTATGGTTAGTAGAAAGATCATCCTTTTAAATCTGTGCAAATACAAACTATTCCTCTAGTAAGTGGCAGCCAACTCAAACTAGTATTAGGGGGAAAAAGTATTTTATTGAGTAACAAAACTGAAAAGTATGGAGGTAAATTGACCAGATATAGCTGAATTCAGGTACCAAAATAATTATGCCCATTCTTGTCATTTTTTTTCTCTCTCATTCTCTCTCCAAACCCCAACTTCTTAGCTCTTCTTTCTTTGGGTTGGGTTTAGTCTTAAGCAGATACTCTCCACTTGGTGGGAGAAATGGTCCCTGGCAGCTTTATGCCTTCATGATAATTTCAGCTTTTATATTTTGAAAATTTAAAAATGCTTGCTTTCCCCTGCTACACACACACACAGTGTTCTAACCTTGTTTAGTTTACATGTTAAATCATGGACCAGTCACCTTGCATGGGGATATGGAGAACTCTGGAGGCCCTGCAGTCGAGAAGCTGGTGGCCATGTGACTGCCAGGTTGGGGGAGGGACAATTCCCTAATGAAAAGAGTCCTGGGAAGACTAAAAGAGGTTGTTTCTTTCACAATTCTTTGGTTTTATGGATAAGAATTAAAGCCTGAATTACAGGCTACAGAGCAGAAGTGACTTGCCCAAAAGTAAAGAGCTGCTGATAATCTACAAGTAAAATTCAGGTTTTATGACTCTTCCCATTACACTCTGCTCTTCCCAACAATAAGGAGAGAACAATACACAGATACTGAGAAGGTGCACAGCAAAGTGGTTAATGCAGAAGCCAGACAACCTGGTGTCATCCTGACTCTTACATCTTGCCAGCTCTGTGTCCTTGAAAGATAATGAACCCTTCTGTGCCTTAGTTTCCCCATCTGCAAAGTGGGGGAGAATAGTGCCTATTTCATTGTATTGTTGTGAGGAACAAATGCATTAATAAATGTAAAACATATAAAACAATGCTTGGAACAGAAGCATTATACAAGCCTTAGTTCTTTTTATTATTAAATACTTACCAAAAGCAAAATACTTTTCATACTATTTATGACATGTGATCTTCACAAAAACTTAATATGGCAGACATGATCATCCTCACTTGGTAGAAAAGAGTGGGTTCCTGAGAGATTAAGCAACTTGCTAAAGATTATACAGTTAGGTAAGAGCCAGAGTTTGAACTTCCATCTGTCTGAAAACAAAGCCTATGTTTTTATATATTAAGTGATGTACAAAACAGGTTCAAAGAAAGTGCTAGGAGTCTAAGGGAGATGGCCCAGCTCCTGACAGACTGCATTTCAATAATGCACGTTAGCAAATATTTGAGCACCTACCATACCCAAATACAGCAGTAAACATAACTGATAGCAGCTTGTTGACTTCAAATGTAAAAACGAGTAATCGACCAATTTAGACAAAAGGCTCTAGATGGAGAGATAAAAGCAAAGAAAAGGGATATGGCATAAAAGGAGTGGTCTGGGATTGTGGTCTACTTTGAGTTCTAGGACGATGTATATAGAGCACTAGGGTGAAAAAGAGTTGAGAAATAACTAGAGGTGCTAAAGAGAGACCCCAGTGCAATAAACTCAGAGGATGATGACTGAGAAATAAGGAAGAAGGAACACAATAATGGCAAAACACACATATGTATGCACATGCATACACACACACACACACACACACACACACACAGGAAAAATCTCCGTCTACTGTAAATTGCAATGATGTGAGATGACCAGCTTATTGAATGATAAGCCTGTTTAATAATAAGAAGAAAATTAACATGTATTATTTTTTGCTAATGTCACAAGCTTTTCCCAAATGAATTTACTTCTGATGCCATTTTCATTTCTAGAAGTATACCTTTCTTTAATTTTTTCATACATTCTATTTAGTTTTGCTTTTCTCATGGACAAGAGTTTGGACTATCCCTAAAGTATTTACAATATCGATTTATAATGTTTTAGTCATGAATAAGAATGAGTAAGGTTTTGCCATATGTAAAAGTGCAGGTGGGGCACCAAAGTGGCTCAGTCAGTTAAGTGTCCAACTCTTGATTTCACCTCAGGTCATGATCTGATGATTTGTAGGATCAAGCCCCCCATCAGGCTCTGTGCTAACAGTGTGGAACCTACTTGGGAGTCTCTCTCTACCTCTAAATAAATAAATAAATCATACATACATACATAATTTTTTAAGTGCAGTAAATAGTTGACAACTTTAAGTCTATTCTATTAATTAAAGGTTGCTAGGTCTTGTGACTGTACAAAAGAGAAAATGGATGTTGCTAACATGTTGAGCACTTGTACTCATTTAACCAATAGTCAGTTTTCATATGCTAACAACATAGGTCTGGATATGAGAATATGATGCATCAGTGCATCTAATTATTTTATATTTGTGACATTTCATTAAAATATTTATCCAGAACAATTCCAGGTCACTTTGCAAATGAGAAAACTGAAACTTACAGAGATTAAAGGACTCACTTCAGATCATATAACTGGTAAATGGCAGAGTCTAAACCAAGATCCAGTTTCTCTGACACCCTGCCCCCAGCATGCTGCTGTCCAATTTTATCAGCAAACACTCATTTTTCACATCAAGTACTACAATGTTTTTACATATTTAACATTAACACAAAGGCTGACAGAAAGATCTACATAACTGCTACTCAGAGTAGTCTGTCTTTGAACTGTTTATTACCAGTGCTCCAGGAATAATCAAGAAAGCCTTGCTACATAAAAAACATCAGGTGAACTAAACAGTGTACCTAGCAACTTGGTTCACTGACGTTCTGGCTCCAACTCCTTATCTCATCTTGAATTACCAACAAAGAGTTGTAGGACCCATAGAGGTCCTTAAACCCCAGGTTGAGTGACATTGATGTAGTAAATTCTCATGGAGTTAACCCAGAAATCTGGGCATACCAAAGCTTTTGCAATACTCAGACAAGGAGAAAAAGATCCAAATAACTAGTATAAATTCTGACGTCCAAAGGTTCAGTCGCAGGGATTGACACTCACCTAAATGAAGTGATTTTTCTCTTTGTGTTGAAGAAGCACACATATTCTAGGAATGAGGTTAATCTTGTTTCTCATCTTCACCCATAAAACCTCATTCCCTACCAGCTTTCTCTTCCTTCCTGCCACTTTCATACACCTTTCATACATGTGCACCAACAGCCAAGGAACCAAGGGAAAAAGAAAGCAATTTTGCCTCAGCAAGGTGTCACCTAGAATTTTGCGGTTAATTTCCCAAAGGATGTAGGAGAGGTTTCACGCCAAATAAAAAAATTCTGCTTGAGGATTTTATTCTCCTTTGTCTTGAGAAAGTTCCTACATAATAAACAGAGAAAGTACCAAGTTCACCCAGCTCTAATTACCATTGAGCGAAGTAGGTAAAGCACACGAAGCAAAGATATATAAGGTAAGAAATAGAGCTGATTACAAGCAGAATTTATCCTTTGTCTACCTAAAGTCAGGACATTGTATCAATTCATTTCAAAAACAAAAACAAATACAAATACAATTTAAACACCTAGTTGAATTCTTCTTTGGAGGGGTCAAAGAAAGAATTTCAGATGACAAAGAAACCCCAAATATATTCTTAAATTATATGTGCTCATGCTAAAAAACCTTTGAGGATTCTATAAGAACTTTCTTTTAATCCATTTTAAACATGGCATCTCTTCTTAGGGAATGTTTTAGGAATTCCTAAAAAGTGCACTTTGATACAATATGTTTTCCCCTAAATGACACAGAAAGTTTTATTGAACTACTATTCAGTTGTCATTTTATACATTGCTAAGACAAATTCTCAAGGTGAAATTTTACCTCATTTGGAACATGTACTTTTACAAGATAATAAAAACAGCCACAAAATTTGGGGGGCCCATCACAGAAGAAACAAGAGCTATACTTAAGGAAAGTAGGGTGGTTAAGGCCTCCTCTGTTTGTGATAAATCAAAATAGATGGCTGAATTTGAATTACTATCAAACTGCCAATATATCACTCACCAAACATTACTTCTAAGGGATGATCTCATTATTTAACATTTGCTTTATATATCAATTTATTTAGAACTATTTGTTATTAGATTGAAAATGAGTGAGACCTGTACAAAATCTTATCTTTGTTCTGATATTAAGATTAATTTCTAACAGGTCTATTTATAACTTTTTAATCAAGAATGAAGATTTAGTGGGGTGCCTGGGTGGCTTAGTCAGTTACATGTCTGACTTCGGCTCAGGTCATGATCTTGTAGCTTGTGAGTTCAAACCCCATGTCAGGCTCTGTGCTGATGGCTCAGAGCCTGGAGCCTGCTTCGGATTCTGTGACTCCTTCTCTCTCTGCCCATCCCCAGTTTCTGCTCGCTCGCTCGCTCTCTCTCTCTCTCTCTCTCCCCCTCTCCCTCTCTCTCTTTCAACAATGAACATTAAAAATTTTTTTAAAAAGAATGAAGATTTAGTAATAAAATGACATTATTTCTTTTGCCAACACTTTAGAGTTCGATACATATAAGTTCTGGTATTTTTCATAATAGAAAAAGAAAAGTGGAGTGTAGTTGAGTGAATTATGGTAATAGACACAATCGTATGTTATAGAGGTTTAAGATTATACTTATGCTTAATAAGGAAGAATGTGAAAAAATCATAATGTTAATTTAAAAAGATACTAACTAGTATATCTACTACATTAAAGCATCACGAATGCTAAATATTTATGTAAGGTTAATGAGATTTGATTATTTTTTATTTTCCTTTTTGACATGTTCTTTGTAAATTATAATGGGTAATATAAATTGAAAGATAATATATATTATCTTGGGGCACTTGGGTGGCTCAGTTGATTTCTGCTGTGACTGACTCTTGATTTCTGCTGGAGTCGTGTATGACAACAGAGATTCTGCTTGAGATTCTCTTTCCCTCTCTCTTTTTCTCAAAATAAATAAACTTAAAAAAGAGAAAAATAATATATATTATCTTAACAAATGGATTAACTAACAAAACTGACTTAAATATATTTCAGCCTAACATTTTCTCAATAAACTGGAATAGCAATTTGAAAATAAATGTGTTGGGCTTAAGCACATTTTCTAATGAAGCTGTGATATATTTAAATTTAGTGGCCATGCTATGGCCAACACCAGCATACAACGTTTCTGTGAATAAAAGAAAATGAGGACTTTTTAATAAGAGTGGTTCCAGTTCTAGAATAATGTTTGAATTATTCCACCGAAAGTGGCATATTCTCTATTCAGCCTCCACTCTACCAAAATAAACAGACTGGATAATAAAATCCCCACCCAAACTGCCCCATAATTAATAGATATATTTTAAATTTATATATTGAGGACTACAAAAATCATCAATTTTTACACATTTCCTTGTAAGCCTAAATCTATTTTCCTAATAAGCATGCTCATAAAAGAGCAAGCAGAGCTACCAATATTCATTCCAGAAAACAAAGCCCATGAAGAGTGTAATTATTTTGTTCTTTCTTTAAATCTCCTTGCCAAGAATCCAAACTGGATTAAGTATTCAACACCAAGAGATTAAAGATGTATATCCCTGTAGCTACCACTGCACACATCTCCACATAATCACTAGGATTAACTTTCCAAGGAAGTAGATCAAAGCTTTATTTCCTTGTGGGTATCTGATAATAAAAGCCAAAGCTAAATCAAACTCTCATCACTTTTGCATCTATCCTTAAGCTACTGGTTCAAGAGTAATCAGAATATGTAAAAGATAAGGTCTGTGAGAAGAAAAAAAGAAACTGTATTTCACATTTAACATGATGGTAACACTAGACAGACAAGAAAAAATAAACAGAAAATCATGTGTATGTTTTTGGAGCATAATAATAACAAAAACAATAAGTCATAAATGATGAGTCTTTGATGTAAGGTAAAAGAGAATGAAATGATATCATCATATATATCAATATAAACTACAAAAAAATCAGCCCAGCTATTCTATATCAATTATCGGCAATAAATTATGATGAATCTTTGCAATTGGTATCTAACTTTGCAGAAACTTTGCTGTAAACTAGATGATATGGTGTTTATAGTTCTAGCCCAAGTTAAGAAAATTGGCTGGTAAATTAAATAACTTGGATATTATGCAAGTACAAATCAATTGACTTATTGTACTTATTAGTAAACACCTGGAATATTTTAAAATATATTTTTAGTTTATACATTTTATTTATCTCAAGATATTTTATATATTTTATGTATAAATATATACATTAGATAATCAAGCTCTGGAGTAGAGGTTTACTTTGACTAAGTCCGTATTTGTACTCCTGGATTCTACTTCTGCCCTGGTGCTTGAAGGAGGTCCACAGAGAATCCGAAGGGGAAGAATCTGGCTTTTTGTCATTAATATTCCTGTATGTCCACCAGAAAACCAGAGCTTTCTGCTGTTAAGCACATCATAAACATTAATCCACATTTGATGAATCAGCCTTCTGTTACATATTAAGGAATAGATTTATTTTTCCATTGTTTCAATTCCCTACTCAAAACGCTTTTATCAGCAACATTTGTGAGCAATAACAAAAATATACCAATACTGAACAGACAGAAATATTCCAGGAAGAAACTCCTAAGCAGACAATTATTTCCTCTGGGTATATTTAGAGACTCTGACTCTTCAAAAGATTTATCTTTTGCATAGACTAAACATTCTAACTTTGTAAAAAAAATGACTTTTGCTTTCCAAAATCCCCTTTAAAGCTTGGAAACATTAGGACCAATATTTATGAAATCATGAGGTCTTATGAAACAACAGGAAAATTTTTCAAACTTTGGCTACATTTTTAGCTGAATCTAATTAAAATATAGTGGAAAACTATCAACACAAACCTATTTTGGATGAAAAATATTGTTTTTATAGTAATGTTATTGTAATGGTCCTTTACAAGCTTGTAATGATAATTTTCACTAATGTTTGTGATATCCAGAATAGTTATTCAATCACTTCTTTAGTGCAATGCAATAATTATATCATATATATTTAGTTAAACTTCCAACTGTCTTATTTGTTAATGTTTAAATTTCTCTCATATTAAGCACCCTATTATGTTTATCAATTTAAAATGCATAAAAATTAACATTACTAGAGCAAAGTAATACATTTCTCTTTTTCTGGAGGTAATAACTTTTTCATGCTAATGAGGAGCATACAAAAATGTATTTCTCTCATAAACTTTGTAAGATAAAATGTGATCTAACTGTGCATCTTAGAAAACAGGTTTACATTGCTGTAAACTGTAACTGCCAGTCTGGAGACAATGCAAAGAGAAATTTGATTATTTGCAACATTACTAAACTCCTATAAGAAAAAAATACATAATCAGGGGCGCCTGGGTGGCTCAGTCAGTTAAGCGTCCAACTTCGGCTCACGTCATAATCTCACGGTTAGTGGGTTCGAGTCCCGTGTCGGGCTCTGTGCTGTCAGCTAGCTCAGAGCCTGGAGAGCCTGTTTCAGATTCTGTGTCTCCCTCTCTCACTGACCCTACCCTGCTCATGCTGTCTCTCTCTCTCTCTGAAACAAATAAAAAATATTTAACAAAATTTTTTTAATAAAGAAAAAAATACATAGTTTGTGGTTCATGGTTTCTCAAATTATAACCTAATAAATGAATACACTTTCTCCGGTTTCTACATGGTGATCCACACTCTGCAACATCATGGAGAATAACACAGCCTCTGGCAGCATCTAATTTACTAGGAAGTTTAACCACATGATCATGAAATCATAAGGTCGATCTCTGAGGAAAGCAAATCGTTCAATTTCTCAGTACAGAGAAAAGAAGGGAGGTATTTGGCTTCTCTCTAGGATTTGATCTATTTCTTATTTCTCTGCCTATTGGCCTAAGGTGGCAACTTGCTGGAAAATAGAAGCTTAAAAAAAGGTAATCATACAAAACTAGGTCAATATGCTAAAGGAATAAGAAACAAAAATGATGCTAGAATTTCTCACTTCCTTTGGGGCCTTGAGAGAGGAAAGTACAGTAAAAAGGCACAAAAGTATCCAGACATATCTTTTACATTAGCAATTCACACCCTGCACTTCCTGCCTTCTCCAGCCAATAATTCTCTCTACCCTCTTTAAATTCTAGATTATATGGAGAAAATAGCAAAGCCAGAAAACATCTCTCCAGAAAAAAAAAGTCTTCCAATCTCTGTGATCTTTACTCTGTAACAATGAACAGTTCAATCATTTTAATTTCATGAGAAACAGATTTCCATTGCTGGACAAACCAACAACACCAGCAGCATCAATAGTGGCAGCTACCATCATTGAGAGCTTACTCTGTCCTAGGCACTGGCATCCACTTCTCTCCATTATTTCACTTCATCTCCAACAACCCAACACTGCAAATCGTGTAACTTCTCTTTACAGCTGAATAGCCAGAGACTCGGTAGAGTTAGACAACTTTCCAATATTGCAGCTGATATTTTGGGGAGGCCACTGAACCCAGTCATGTCACACTACTGTCACTCAACTATGCTGTCTCTTAAAATAGTCACTCTTATATCCATTGAACATATGGGACAAAAATGATCACCTATAGATTTTGTCATAACCATCTATCATTTATTCAGATTTTAAAAACACGTGCAAACACACACACACATAGCTCACACATACACATACTCAACTTTGTGTACTAACTTTGCTTGATTGCTCCTCACTGTGCCTTTTGGATAGGTGCTCTCAGAATCATAGCACAATTCCTCAGTGCATTTAAAAGAACATTTTATTTGTGATAGATATTTTTATGTTATTCAAAGAAATGCGTCCAAGTCACTGTTTTCACATTGCCTTTTCCCATTTTCCAAATCAGCTCACCTTCGTGTATGCCCTTATAACTGTGTCATTAGCTATAATAATGATTGATCTATCCTCCTTCCAGCCTTTAGCCATCTGTGCAAGCAAAACTTTCAACCCAGACATTTTAAGCATTAAACATATACTGGAGCTTTGTTCAATGGATCTTTCATAAATCCCCAACCCCCAGCCCCAGAGAGTAAGAAAAGTCAGGTCATGAGCAGGAAGTAATGGAGACAAGGCAGCTTCTGAGCTGAAGCTCAGACTCAAGGCTGGTTTATTGTTGTCATGACTACGAGTCCCGCATGCCTACAGTCACTGGTTTCTGAAAAGAATGATGCAGTGTCTAGCCTTCCAGCTGGACACATAAACCAAATTAGTCCGCCATGCCTCTACCTGCTTTGTGGTTATTAGTGAAAAGAGCAATATATCACACAATCAGTCATGCAGCAGTTAAGGTCTGCACACACTGCTTTCTCAGATCTGTAACTCATTTTTTTTTTTTTTTTTTTTTT
>NW_027529169.1:2971850-3023526 GCF_008692635.1 Crocuta crocuta | reverse complement strand
TTCTCCAGAATAATAGCATGAAACCTGGGAGGCGGAGCAGGGGAGATTCAAAGTAATTTTTATAGATATTTTAAATTCTTGAATGAAATATAAACCAGAAAGCAAGGTAGAGCGTTCTTGCATACTTACACTACCCTACTTTTAAATCACACAAATAGTTAAAGGTTTGCAAATTCTCTGTAAAAGAGCTCAAAACTTTATTGATTTGCAGAAGATTTTGTTTTTAAATGAAGAGGTGTTTCAGGAAGGAGAAGCCTGGCTTGCCTGCTCCAGATGTGAAACGAGAGCCTTGAATGCTGAATTCTATTCCTTGCTCTCCAAGTGATTAACTGGATGACCTAGAGGAAGTAATTTAACCCAGCCGTGTAAAAAGAAAATATGCACTTACCCACTAGGACAGGGTGTTAAGTTGGATCCTCACCTGTGCCACTGACATCACTGCTTCCTCAAAAGAAGCTATTAATACTCTTTGGCTCATACCCTTCCCCTCAGTCTCTCCTCACTTGTCTCCACCGCCTGCTTTAAACTCTTCAAGTCTTATCACTTCCATAAATAATTTAGATGTCCTGCCTTCTTCCTCCACCTGGCTATGGTATACTCTGTCTACCGAAAGAAAGCTCAAAACCATGAAGTAGGGCCACTCTACATTGGCACCTCATTCTCCCTAACCCAGTCCAATCCTAAAGGGCTACTTTTCCAGGCACTTGGTATTTTTATGCTGACACATAGCTGTTTGGGGTTTCACTCTCTAATATTCAACTTGTCCTCTCTAAGCAGGTATCTGTGCTCTAAAACTTCCCTGCATACTCTCTCCTTCCTCCTGTCAACAGTCAGTTTTTATCATTTCTTCCTACTTAATATGCTTTCTGAGGCCCATTCTCCCTAAGAGGAAATGGGTAAGAGTGCTGCTTTCCCCATTATTTATACATCTCCTGTATCCTGGATAGAAAGTATTATTGCAATGAGCAAGGGCAGCAAGACCAGAAGCAGAGTTGTCTTCTGCAATGGGACTGGGAGCTGCCTGTACCATAGTATAATCCCTATTGGTAATGAATTTCATATGTTAATTTGTTACTCTTCCAGATAACATTCCCCATTTTAAAGGGACAATGCAGCTTATCCTAAAGGAATGAGTTTCGTGATAGAGATTTCAGGTACTGTGCCAGCCAGTGAGAGAGACAGTGGTGAGCCTGGGGGAGCGGGGCTGGAGGGGGATCACTTAAGAAGTCAAATTATGTCAGGTCTGGAAGTACTGGAACCCAGGTATGGCAGAACTCTTTGCAACCAAGAAGCATGCAGATAAAATACCATTACAAGCACTGTGCAATGGCATGGATGCAGCTAAAATAGGAGCCAAAGCATATCTCACGGTATAATCCATAAAGCGCCTAATGTATTAGTTACCTGTTCTTTGGTTGGTGGTCACAGCACAAAACACTAAATCCTTTGAGGATCCCTGGATACTGTTAATCATATTAGTATTCAGGATATATTACTAGATTGTTTTCATATTAAAAAAAAGCTTTTCATTAAAATGCACAAAGACCCATCTGATTTAGATTTGTGTTATTTTCTTTTTCCCAAGTACTGAGAAACAACGTTAAATTAAACAATCATAGGATGCCTCCAGGCAACTACAGCACACATTAGGTTTCTGATGGCTCTACAGGACTTTAATGGGTTCTAGAACCCTTGAGAATGTATTTGTTTTAGCAGCATGACTTCTACACACAAAGACAGATTTTGAAAAGTGTGCACAAAGTTATTGATATACAGAGTTGAGTACTCACTGTATGATTCTATACGTTAAAGTGAACGTACATATGTAAAAATATATTTACATGACATAAACCTATAATTACATTTTATTTTAAAGTAATTGATCACTATTTGATAGTTAATTTCTAAATAATGTCACTTAATAATTAAGATGATGGTATAGAGAGAGTGCAGTGGTACATAAAGAAAAAAGTTGTACTAAATATGTTTCTTAATAGAATAATATTTATTCTTAACATTAATTACCTTAATTATGGCCTTAACATATTTTTAGAAGACAAATGGGCCAGAAGTGTGGAGCAAATAGTAAGAAGCATACCTGTAACCTTACAAGGAGTATTTTTGTTCTTGATTTTTATTTACAGAATTCAATAAAAAAAAACTCAATAGTTTCAAAATGTTCTGAACAAATAAAATTACTGAGCCTATACCATCTACTTCCTTCAGGACTGGACCATTGCACTATATCACTAAACAGTTCATTCCTTACCCTGGTCTTCTACCTGCAAGTATAGATCATCCATCTCAAGGGTCCCTGTGTGCGAGGGTATGGAGAGCTTGAGAACACTGGAAAGGTCAGCCAGGAGTAAGACTGTCTGCAAATGGGAAGGTTGATACAGATTGCCCAGGGAATTAAACATTTCCCCAGGGATCATCCTCAGTCAATCTCACAATATGCTAAGAAAGATATGACAGTAGTTTTAATTTTTTATTTTTTAAAATAAAATGATTTTGGTCAAATTAAATTTCTGCTGATAAATGACAATAAAAATCATTTTAGCACCATCAGCAGTATCAACACACCATCCACATCAGTCTCCCTGGAGGTGTAATAGGCTTCCAGTACTCCATAGCTGTGCAAACACTGAGAAGCTGTGATTCTGTGGGTTCCTTCTGGCAACTAAATCCTTAGGACTACAGTCTTTCAAGGCCTCTTCCTTCATATTAAGGTGGGAGTAGGAGGGTGGGGTGGTCTATATTGTGTCTACAAACTTCCATCCTCTATTTTGCCACATGGTCTCCTCACTTCCTGGTTGCTATGGATTCCATCTGTGAGAATATGGTGTCTGATGCCTGACAATTCATTCTTTTTTTTTTTTTTAATGTTTTTGTTTATTTTTGAGAGAGAGAGAGACAGAGTGTGAGTGGATGAGGGGCAGAGAGAGAGAGAGAGAGAGAGAAACAGAATCTGAAGCAGGCTCCAGGCTCTGAGCTGTCAATGCAGAGCCCAGTGCAGGGCTCAAACCCATGTATCATGAGATCATGACCTGAGCTGAAGTCAGACACTCAACTGATTGAGCCACCCAGGTGCCCCTGACAGTCCATTCTTGATGCCCAGTACCATGTGGAATATAGGTAAGCCACTATCAATATCTGAGTAGTCCACATATCTCAGCAAAATGCTTTTCTCTTTTCCACTCTGGCCAATCAACTTTCCAACACTCTGTGCATCTAAGAGAGCAGAAACAAAGACACTTTACACACCGGAGTTAGCCTATATGCAATGGTCCTCTTGTCTTCACAGAGAAATCGTTACCTCATTATTATTGTGGCTGCAGTGGTTGGTTTCTCTTGGCTCCCTTTCCTTTAGGTCTCACACACAGAAAATGAGGCCAGAAACTAAGTATTTCCTCAAGGCATCTGATTGTCCTTCATCTCCATCTCCATACTCTTCAAATCAAGAGCTACGGCATTCCATCTCTTCTTCTCTCTCTCTTTCTCTGGTTAAAAACTGAGTCATTTCCCAACAGCTCTGGGATCTTACTCCCATAGTGCCAAGCCAGACAAAGCCAGTCATTTGTTTTTCCTGTCAAACTGTACCAACTCCAAGATATGTGATATAAACCTAAACTGTAGGGTACACAGTTCAGACCTTTATTTGGGGACCTAATGTGACAGGAAGGATTAATTGTAGCTAGGTGGAGTGGAAAGAACACCAGAAGAGTCAGAAAACCTGGGTTTTCCTGCCAATTCTGTTCATAACCTTACATTCAAGCCAACTCATTTCACTGTTGCTGTTTCTTAATCCTAAATTGAGACTTTTCTCTAAAACCTCCAAAATACTTTGAATCAGAAAAAAATATTTACAAAATGAAGATAAATATACTCTCCTATTTACCTCAAAAGACATATAGGATGATCAGATTAATTATCTGTGAGACAACTAATGAAAGTTATTGAGCCTCTAATGATCTCAGATCACAAATTTGGGGGAAAAAAGGAGAATGGAAATACACTGTGTTGGCCAAGATTTCTTCCTAACCTACAATTCTGTGATTCAATTAAAGTAATAAATATGGAAGCATTTTGAAATTTATACCAGCATTATAAATATGCATAGCATGTTTTTATTCTGAATTGACTAAATGTCTCAGAAATCATCAAACCAAATTTTCAACTTTTAAAGGTATATTTTTAAAAAATATTCTGTGGTTCCCTATTTGGATTATGGTTATTCCCATTTTGGGGAACTGAAGATCTACATTTTTCAAATTTTAACAAAGCCTATAATTTTCAGAAACAAGATGTACCTCTAACACCATTTAATATTTCTGGGTCATTTTGTATTTTCAAGACTCTTACAGGAATGAATTAGATATTCCTCACAAAAACTTCATATAGTTACTCTTGTTGTGTGATGAGGGAACCGGAATATAGAAAGTTAAGGGAATTGGCCAATATCACAAGGAAAAACAGCGAAGACAAGATCATGAGAGTGTCAGATTCTCAGTGCTGTGCTAAAAACTGGGTCAAGTCGTGGGGCGCTGGGGTGGCTCAGTCGGTTGAACGTCTGACTTTAGCTCAGGTCATGATCTCACAGTTCGTGAGTTTGATCCCTGCATAAGGCTCTGCGCTGACAGTTCAGAGTGTGGAGCCTGCTTCAGATTCTGTGTCTCCCTCTCTCTATGCCCCTCCCTCACTCACACTCTCTCTTTCTCTCTCTCTCTCTCAAAAATAATAAACACTAAGAAAACATTTTAAAAACTGGGTAAAGTCTTCCCACTATGAATTTATTTGTTTCAGTTTCTACCATATGACATACTCATCAACAAAAACAAACCACCACATTACTGCTTAAGTTTTGATATCTAATGTTGTTCTTACATATAAATGTAAGATGTAAGTGCTATCCTTTCATTTGCATTTAAAAATACACTTTAGTTCTGAAGTCAATTTAAAACTTTACTTTAGAATCAACTCCTTTTTTTTCAGGAGCACCTACATGGTTTAGTCTGTTAAGCATACAACTCTTGATCTCAGCTCAGGTGTTGATCTCAGGGTCATGAGTTCAAGCCCCACGTTGGGCTCCACGCTCAATGTGAAGTCTACTTAAAAAAAAAACAGCTTTTTTTTCAGTTTTTATTTTAATTCCAGTGAGTTAACACACGATGTTATAGTAGTTACAGGTGCACAACATACTGACTCAACACTTCCATACATCACCCTGTGCTCATCACAAGTACACTCCTTAATCCCCATCACCTATCTGATCCATCCCCCTACCCACCTCCCCTCCAGTAACCATCAGTTTGTTCCCTATAGTTAAGACTCTGTTTCTTGGTTTGCCTCTAGCTCTCTTTTTCCTTTTGCTCATTTGCTTATCAACTGTTGAATTATTTATGTAGCTGGTACGTTAAACCACAATGCATAGATGTATTTACAATTCTCATTTTTTTAGTTCCCCACTCTCCTATACTTCTGTTCTATGGAGGAAAGTTTTAGGTTGTTTTATTTTGTTTTGATTTGCTTAGTTTAGTTCATGTTTTTAATTGGTGGCAGTGGGGTGGGTAGGGAAATGTTTTGTCTCACCATTGGATAAACAGCCTGCAGTGTCTCATTTCTGGTCACATGCAGGCAATAAATAGCCCTATGATCACATTAAGTTGCCAACAAGATCTCAATTTAGTCATTATATTATCTAGTCTCAGATGATAATTGAAAATATTAACATCATTAGATGCCCATCACTTCCCTCTTGCCAGTCAAGATTTTCCAGGATGAGGGCAGAGGTGAAGCAAAGAAGGAATAGGAGAAAAGAATTCTTACTTGGTTGGTACTTGGCCTCTCTCTCTGGGATTGGCAGGTATTTAAAGCTGAGGCTCCAGAGTCATTCTCAGAGCTCTTTGGAAGCTCTCACACTAGGTCCCTTGCTTTAGTTAGGATAGAATTGTTTATGCGATGCTAACAAATAATCACACCCCCAAATCATTGACTCGAGACAACAAAATTTATTTTCTGCTCACTCACCATGTACCTCATGAGTGGGTTGGTAAATAGGCTCTGTTTACTGTAGTCATTCAGAGTTAGGTTAATGAAGGCTCCACATCACAACACATTCCTCTAATATCAAGGCAGCAGAGAAGAGAGCACAAGAGCAAGCACTGGCTCTTACAACGTCTGCGTAAAAGAGACACGCAACACTCTATTCACCTTCTATTGGCCACACTGAGTTCAACAGGGCAGGAATTTATAATCCTCCTGCAAGGAGAGGCACTGCATATGGGTAAACAGGACTGCAGACGACCACCCAGTCTGGCTTCAACTCCTATGATATGGGAATAAGTCTTCAGCCAGACATCACTAATCCTCCCTAAACTTCTGGCTTTCCAATGCTCAACTCACACAAACTCACTTTTGTGGCCTTTCACCCTGTGGCAGAAACAACTTCAGGCCAAAATTTCCATCAGTGACTCTTACCTGTTCCCTGGATTTCATGTACCTTTGACCAGCCATTTTAGAGGACCACCATTAATACCCCAAATAGCAACAACTTTCTCTCTCAACCTGTCCTTACACAAACAGAGCTCACCAGGAAACCGGCAGCACAAACATCCCCACAATTTCAGGGGTCACACACTATGCGGCGAAAGATGTAGATTTACAACAAGGTAACAGCTCTCCCCAAAGAAATCTTGAGAATCATCCTCTCTTTTCTACTTTCTCTAGACTTTTATATTCATAAGGCATCTAAGAGGATTAAAAGTTGTGGAACCAGTTCTTAATAATTTTCTTTTTCATTAAGGTTTATTTATTTTTGAGAAAGAGAGAGAGAGACAGAGTGCAAGCAGGGGAGGGACAGAGAGAAAGAGTCACAGAATCTGAAACAGGCTCCAGGCTCCCAGCTGTCAGCACAGAGCCCAACGTGGGGCTCAAGCTCATGAACAGTGAGATCATGACCTGAGCTGAAGTCAGAGGCTTAACAAACTGATCCACCCAGGTGCCCCTCTTAATATTTTTTATTGACAGTACTGTGTATGGTCTGTCTCTCACTCATTTTGGTACCTGATATCTTGACTCCTCTATGAAAATTTCCATATTAACACTCCACCCTACCCTTTATCTTTACTTTGGGATTATATGACTCAAAATGATTATTGGTGGTCAGGTTTGAATTATAAAACCCACACCCATTCTTTCTGTGATAAAATTCCTAGGGGACCCATTCAGCCACTAGTATAGATATGTGTCCTAGATTGCATACTGGTCTCAATGAATGGTTGAGGGATATTTATGTGACCTCATCTGTAGCAACCAGAGTTTTTCTTTTTTTTTTTTAAATTGTTAATGTTTATTTTATTTTTGAGACAGAGAGAGACAGAACTTGAGTGGGGGAGGGGCAGAGAGAGGGAATCACAGAATGCGAAGCAGGCTCCAGGCTATGAGCCGTCAGCACAGAGCCTGACTTCGGGCTCAAACTCATGGACCGTGAGATCATGACCTGAGCCTAAGTCAGCCACCCAACCGAATGAGCCACCCAGGCGCCCTGAGAATTCTTCTTTATAGAAGGAAAAGAGAAATATTTATAACTCTAACCCTAATCCTAACCCTCCTCAGATTTCTAAAGGATAAAGAATATCTACTCCTCATGAGAAGTTGGAGGGAGCACTGTCACCATGCTTCCAAACCACAGGAGGTGTGGCTAATTTAATTTGTCAGAACTTGACATTCATTGGCCATATGGAGGGACGACTGCTTTTCAGAGTAAGGAATAAATTCCTTTACCTCATTATGTTGCCTGTTTCATCAGATCTCTAAAAAACAGAATGGCCTATTTTTCTTTTCCTTTCTGCCATACAAAGTTAGAGCCCATAAGATATACTTTCTACAGATAAACCTACCCAAAATATGTCCCCCTTTCTCTCATTTCTGTCAGCCAAGGAATGTCTTAGGTGGGCCTCCAATGTTCTGCGAAGTTGGGTAGATGTGTGGACTATAGAAGCATTCTGAAGAAGCATAGGTGGTTATAAGACAAAGTTGAGGCCGGTGTAAGCGTATTCTATAATTAATCCAATGTTTTGGGTGGTTGACTTTATTCACTGATCCCAGTTGTCCTAACCGTCATTGCTGTTTACATTCTTTCAGTTAGAACCCAGGAAAATAGGAGGTATGAGTAACTGGCTTAAGAAACATTTAGTGCTAGAGAACTTACTAACTAGAACTGGGAGGGAAAGAACTATTTTCTTCTCAGATTATGGAGCTGGAGGAATGTAAATTTGAAGTTCCTATCACACATGGAGAAAATTTGTCTGCATTAGTGAAAAAAAATAAATCCGAACCCACACAGAGGAAGAGTCTCAAAGATGATAATCTCCATGGTCTCCATCAACCTCAAGGCCAGTTCCATGAAAATGCTAACTACATTTGGGTTATAATAACCAATAAACTATCCTAACTTGGTCATGCTAATTTGAGTTAGGCATTTTGACACTAACAATTGAAAAAAAAAACTTGATTGATACAATTGTTGACTATTTCTTTTCTTTTTAATCATTGACTATTTCTTAAGACTATCAATCACTTCTCTTTCAGCAGCCTACTCTATGATCCAGTGTACAAGAGATCTAATGAGATATCTTTTAGAGCTGAACTTACTGGGAAGTACATGAACTCACTGTTACCAAATACTTGTTAATTGATACTTTCAAACTGGTGATAAAATAGAATAAGTAAATATACAAACTTTGAAAAAGAAATAAAAACACATAGGAGGAAGACTCCACCAAAAAAACTATTAGAACTGATAAATGAATTCAGTAAAGTCACAATATACAAATCAATATGCAGTTATCTGTTGCATTTTTATACACTAACAATGAAGCAACAGAAAGAGAAATTAAGAAAACAATCCCATTTATAATTGCATCAAAAATAATAAGATACCCAGGAATAAACCTGGGGTTTATTTCACCTAAGAGGTGAAAGATCTGTACTCTGAAAACTATGAAACATTGATGAAGGAAATTGAAAAAGACACAAAGAAATGGAAAGACATTCCATGCTCATGGATTGAAAGAACAAGTATTATTAAAATGCCCATACTGTCTATGGCCATACCACCCTGAATGCACCTGATCTCCTCTAAAATACCCATACTACCCAAAGCAATCTACAGATTTAATGCAATCCTTATCAAAATGTCAACAGCATTTTTCACAAAACTAGAACAAACAATCCTAAAATTTATATGGAACTATACAAGGTCCTGAATAGCCAAAACAATCTTGAAAAAGAAAAGCAAAGCTGGAGGTATCACAATTCCAGACTTCAGGCTATATTACAGAGCTGTAGTAATCAAAACAGTATATTGTAGTGATACAGGAATAAAAACAAGTCAATGGAACCGAACAAAAAATCCAGAAATAAACTCACACTTGTGTGGTCAATTAATCTTTGACAAAGCAGGAAAGAATATCCAATGGGAAAAAGACAATCTCTTCAACAAATGGTGTTGGGAAAACTGGTCAGCTACATGCAAAAGAATGAAATTGGACCACAGTTTCTTACATCATACACAAAAATAAAATGGATTAAAGACTCCAACGTGAGACCTTAAACCATAAAAGTCCTAGAACAGAGCACACAGAGTAATGTCTCAGTCATCAGCTGTAGCAACACTTTTCTAGATATGTCTCCTTAGACAAAGGAAATTAAAGCAAAAATAACTATTGGGACTAAATCAAAATAAAAAGCTTCTGCACAGTGAAGGCAACAATCAACAAAACTAAAAGGCAGCCTATGGAATGGGAGCAGAAATTTGTGAATGACATATCTCATAAAGGGTTAGTATCCAAAATATATAAAGAATTTATACAATTCAACACCCCAAAGTCAAATAATCCAATTAAAAATTGGGCAGAAATCATGAATAGATATCTCTCCAAAGAAGCCATCCAGTTGACCAATAGACACATAAAAAGATGCTGAACATCACTCATCGTCAGGGTTATTCAAATCAAAACTACAATGAGATATCACCTCACACATGTCAGAATGACTAAAATCAACAACACAAGCAACAAGTGTTGGTGAGGGTGTGAAAAGAAAGGACCCTCACGCACTGTTGGTGGGAATACAAACTAATGCAGCCACTGTGGGAAACAGTATGGAGGTCCCTCAAAAAGTTAAAAATAGAACTATGCTATGATCCAGTCATCTCACTACTGGATTTTTACCCCCAAAATACAAAAACATTAATTCAAAGGGATACATTCACCCTCATGTTTATTGCAGCATTATTTACAATAACCAAATTAAGGAAGTATATATACATATATATGTACGTGTATGTACACATACATTTTATATATATATTATATATATATATTTTATATATAATATATTATATATATATAATGGATTATCATTCAGCCATAAAAAAGAATGAAATCTTGCCATCTGCAACAACATGGATGGAGCTAGAGAGTATAATGTTAAGCAACAAATACCATATGACTTCACTCATATGTGAATTTAAGAAGCNTGGGGGGGGAGGGGGGGATGGGCATGGAGGAGGACACTTGTGGGATGAGCACTGAGTGTTATGTGGAAACTAATTTGACAATAAACTATTTTAAAAAAAAAAAAAGGTCTTGGGGATATAGGAATGCACTTCTCATGATGAGCACTGTGTGATGTATGTAATTACTGAATCACGATCACGATATTGTACACCTGAAACTAATATAACACTGTATGTCAACTATACTGGAATTAGAATTTAAAAAAATAAGAAAACACACACAGTAAGATCTATCATTGAGCCCATTGCTGTGCTTCATATAACCAGCACTCAACAATTTTTTACTTCATTATTCCCTTTACCACATTTGCTTTTTGGGAAAGGAAAAACTTTGTAGTTTATGTAAGCTGTTAAACTAAAGCCAAAGACCATATTCATACTAAACCATCTTTTTTTCTAAGTGTTCACCAACAAGAAGAGAAACCTTACTATGAGGAAGAATAGAATCATATGGACCTTTAGTCACCATAGAGAATTATTTTCTAATCCATTCAGAATGATTTTACTTCCTTTATGGTGCAGCCCCCTGTGTAAATCATAAAACCATTGTATTTGGTGAAGAAAATAAGAAATTTTTAGGGTTATTAGCACACTGAATTATTATCAAAATGAAAATCTGTATAAAGTTATATAGCTTAGATCTTTCTATTATTATGATGCACTGAGAAAATATGTAATATGTGGTACTCCAACCTGATACTAGGGAGGCACAAAATTGTAAGTGCATGGAATAGGGGGAGGGTATACCTCAGGATATATAGATATTATTGTAAAGTAGATGTTTAGATGTGGGAGCGATACTGAAGAAAATGAGTTTCTGTAGCTCTATTTTTTTTTTTTATTTTCACACTAGCTGAAAACTGTGCTATATAGAAAATATATAAAGGAGGTCACATGGGGCGCCTGGGTGGCTTAGTCGGTTAAGCGTCCGACTTTCGCTTAGGTCATGATCTCGCAGTTCGTGGGTTCGAGCCCCGCGTCGGGGTCTGTGCTGACTGCCAGCTCGGAGCCTGGAGCCTGTTTCAGTCTGTGACTCCCTCTCTCTCTGACCCTCCCCTGCTCACACTGTCTCTCTCTCTCTCTCTCCTAGAAATAAATAAAACATTTTTTAAAAAAATAAAAAATAAAGGAGGTCACAGCCACAAACCTTCAATGCTTTGATAAAACTGCCTAAAAAGTGGAAGCATTCTGTAAAAAACATTACTGTGGGTTGTAGGTGCTAACTTCATCTAAGTACCAAGATTGAAAAATAATTTTAAAAAATAAGATGTATTCAATATACCAATGACATTCTAATGGCTGTATTTCCCTGAAGGTGCTTTTAAGCACCAGTTGCCCTGCAGTGTATTTTGTTGTGTTGTTTTTGTTGTTCTGAGTGCATTAAATGAGTAAATCATTTAAGAGAAATAAGCTAGAAATTTACTATATTTATTATATAGCCTATGTTATATAAATGCTAAGTCATATTATTTTAAAAACGAGAAAAAAGCACTAGGCTGTTGGAGACAGCATTTACCTGATAAGTAACAAGGCTCTCTTCTTAAAATTACTCTCTGCTCTCTACTTTGCTTCTGTGACATACTTGAATGTATGTTTTCGGAGGCAACAAAATGCAAGAATGAATGCTAGAATTTTAGGTCCACCATGTGCGTAACGGGTCTGAGCCACAGCCCTCAAATTTTGTCATGGAAAAGTATGCCTGTTTTTCAGTCACTTGATTTTAAAACCAATAAAGATAAAATGATCTGGCTTTTACTTTCCATATTCTTACTAATTCCTACTTTTTGTGAAATATAATCTTAGTCATATAAAGGATATTGAATTTAGGAGTCACTTAAAGTCCTTTAAATGACGTAGTTCTTAGAAAAATCCCAAGACCAATAAGGCTTACTTAAGTAAAAAGAGAAAACAAAACGAAACACTAAAAATATTAACAGATCCTAATTTAAGTTCTGAATAAAAACAACAGTATATTAAACATCTCATATATTCGCCAGATCCTTATTAGAATTAAGACCTCAGAACAACAGAAAATGTATAGAAATATGTGGGTGGATTGGAGCATGTCAATGGCCAGTTTAAGTCTTTTCTTCCTTTTCTTATTTATTTTATCTTCTGTACTAGTAGAGAAGACAAAATTGCACTGAATTTGTACCTTAATCCAACCTAATTCCCTTTCTTTACCAGTAAACTGTATTAATTGGTTTTCTGAACCCTAAATATTAGGACTACTAAGTGGAAAATAATTTGCTCTAAGCCTTCTAAATACTGTGGTTGTCTCCAGTGCACCAAGAGACTGTCTGTACGCTGAACTCAGCCTCTAAGATTCATCCTGTCCTGCCCAAGAAGGGAGGGATGATTAGCAAGTGGCGGTGACTTTTAATGAAAAATAAAAACCGAATACACTAGGCTCTACAATATTAATTGGTCTTAGTGCAAATATACTCTACTTTGCCACTCTGAGATAGCACATAATTAAGCTCTCTGCTGTGGATGAACGATGAATTCATATCTACTGATTTAAAGAGAAAAAGTGTGGTGTATCATAGCCAGCAACGGTACCCATGGCTGCCTCAAGCCTTTGGTTATGTTTTCCATAGACTTATAACAGTTTGAAATAGACTCATGGACTATACCTGAAGGAGATTCATTAACTAATATTAAAGCATTTACTGGAGACACAGGGGTCTGTTGGGCCTTTCTCCAGGGACAAAGGTACTAACAGGTGTCATTTTTATATTCTCACTCCACCTTGCTACTGCTAAGCTCTCCCGTAGCCCCACCACAAACAGAAAAACTGCCCTGGCCCCAGGCTCCCCCACAACCCTGTCAAGACCTGTCAAACTGGTGCATACAGTCCACACAGGGTATGTCCTTTAAGCATTTGATTTTAATGGCCAGGGGAACCTGTATTTCTAGGTCCCATGGGACTGAAATGGGCATGGCACAGAGCAGACTGAAACACAACTCCAGACTTCCTGTGAGAAAGACCTATTTACTGGTTTTGGAGCTTCAGCCTGAGGGGCAGGCTTCATGTTTACCACACATTTAGAGACTATGGAGGGGCTCTCAGGGAATGTAGGCTGGGGCACGTTATTTTTGCATTCTCTCTTGGCCTTGTTACAGCTCTCTGGTACCTTCCAGAAAGTACTGTATATATCTGTCTAGAGCGCTGAGTTTTGCAAATGTCACCTCTAAACTGCCTCATCTGGAGGCCAGCAGGAGTTACAACTGTGGTCCCACAGGACTGTATATATTTGCATACTTTAAAGGATGCTGCCTGAGGGTCTCACTTCCAAGAAGCCTGCATCTAGGTGCTGATTGATATCCCTCTCTTTGGAATACTCACAGGGCTTGGCACAACCTCAACTAGGACCTATCAAGAACAAATCAGATTGCTTAGACAATCACAAAAGTTTAAGAGACAACCAAGAGCTGGGGCAAGGTTGTACAATAAGATTCATCACTAACACAAGGCCATTTCTACAACACAGGGATAGGTAGGTATTTTACCTACATAGAAAGAAACACAGACAAGGAAAATGAGGAAACAGAGATATCTGTTCCAAATAGAAAACAACATAAAACTCCAGAAAAGCATTTTAATCAAGCAAAGATAAGTAATTTACCTAATAAAAAGTTCAAAGTAACTGTCACAAAGATGGTCACTAAACTTGGGAGAAGAATGGATGAATACAATGAAAACTTTAATAAGGTGATAAAAAATAAGAAAATATCCAAACAGAAGTAACAAAGCTGAAGAATACAATAACTGAACTAAAAAATACACTAGAGCAGTTCCACAGCAGACTAGATGAAGCAGAAGAACAAATCAGCAACTAGGAAGAAAAGGCAGTGGAACTCACATAAAGAGAATCAAAAAGACAAAAAAAAAATAATTTTATAAAATTAAGACAGCTTAAGGGGCTTATGAAACAACATCAAAGAGAATAACATTTGCATTATAGGGATCCCCAAAGGAGGAGAGAGAAAAGGGCAGAAAACTTATTTGAAGAAATACTGTCTAACAACTTCCCCAACTTGGGGAAAGAAACATCCAGGTCCAGGAAGTAAAGAGAGTTCCAAATAAGATGAAATCAAAAGGTCCACACAAGACACATTATAAGTAAAATGTCAAAAGTTAAAGATAAAAAGAGAATCTTAAAAGTGGCATGAGAAAAACAACCTGTTACATATAAGGAAACTCTTGTAAGACTATCAGATGATTTTTCAGCAAAAACTTTTCAGGCTAGAAAGGAATAGCATGATATATTCAAAGTGCCAAAAGGGAAAAGAAAAAAAAAAACCCATACAATCAAGGACACACTAACCACCAACAAGGTTATCATTTAGAACTGAAAGAGAAATAAAGAATTTCCCAGACAAGCAAAAGCTAGAGGAGTTCAACATCACTAACCCAGCCTTAAAAGAAATGTTAAAGGGACATCTTTAAGCTGAAAAGAAAAGCTACTAATTATTGAAAAGAAAATACATGAAAGTAAAAATCTCACTACTAAAGGCAAATATATAGTAAAGATAATGAATTAACTATTTATAAAGCTAGGACAAAGGTTAAAAGACAAAAGTAGTAAAATTAATTATGACTACAATGATTAGTCAAAAGATTTATTCACAAAATAAAAATGTGAAGTATGACATTAAAACATTAAGCACTGTGTGGAAGAGGAAAGTACAAATCTAGAGTTTTTAGACTGCATTAAAACTTAAGTTGCTATCAACTTAAAATAGACTGCCATCTATATAGGCAGTTATATGTAAACCTCATGGTAACCAAAGAGCAAAAACCTACAGTATATACACTAAAGGTAATGAGAAAAACATCTATATAAAAAAGTAAAGAAAGTCATCAAGTCACAAGGGAAGAGAGCAAGAAGAGAAGAAAGAAACAGAGAGGAACTATTAAAAAGAGCCAGAAAACAATTATAAAATGGCAGTAAGCACAAACCTATAAATAATTACTTTAATGTAATGGACTAAATTCTCTAAACAAAAGACAAAAAGTGGCTGACTAGATAAAAAAAAAAAACAAGATTTATCTATATTTTGCTTAGAAGAGACTTGCTTCAGATCTAAGGACACACAGAGACTGAAAGTGAAGGGATGGAAAAAGATATTCCAAGAAAATGGAAACAAAAAGAAAACTGGTGAAGCTATATTTATAACATACAAATGGATTGTAAAATAAAGACTGTAATAAAAGATGAAAGGGGCAGTATACAAAGATAAAGGGATTAATCCATCAAGAAAATAGAACATTTGTAAATATTTATGAACTCAACATAAAGCACCTAAATATATACAGCAAATATTAACAGGCCTAAAGGGAGAGAAATAAAGCAATGTAATAAAAGTAGGGGACACAGGGGGCTTTAATACCCCTCTTACATCAATGAATAGATTATGCAGACAGAAAATCAATAAGGAAACATTGACCTTAAATGACACATTAGAGAAGATGTACTTTATGGATATATATAGAACATTGCATCAAAAACAACACAATACACATTCCTTTCAAGTGTACATGGAACATTCTCCAGGATAGATCACATATTAGGCTATAAAATAAGCCTCAATAAATTTAAGATTGAAATCATATCAAGATCACATGATCATATCTAATCACATTGATATGAAACTAGAAATCAAGTACAAGAAGAAAGCTGTCAAAATCACAAATGTACGGTGATTCAACAACATGCTGGTAAACAACAAATGGGCCAATGAAGAAATCATGGGGAAAATAAAATCTCTTGAGATGAATGAAAATGTAAATACAATATTCCAAAATCAATGGAATGCAGCAAAAGTAGTTGTAAGAGGGAAGTTCGTACTGATACAAGCCTACCTCAAGACATAGGAAAATCTCAAAGAAATAACCTAACTCTACACCTAAAGGCACTAGAAAAACAAGAACAAACACAGCCCAATGTTAGTAGAAGGAAGGAAATAATAATGATCAGAGCAGAAATAAATGAAATAGAGACTTTAAAAAATAGAAAATATCAATAAAACCAAGAGCTGGTTCTTTTAAAAGATAAACAAAATGGACAAAGCTATAGTTAGACTTGTCAAAGAGTGAGAGAGAGAGAGAGAACTCAAACAAAATCAGAGATAAGCAAGAAAAAATTACAACTGATGCCACAGAAATACGAAGGATCATAAGGCTTCTTGACTAATTTTACATCAAAAAACTGGACAACCTAGAAGGAATGAATAAATTCCTAGAAGCAAATCCTTTTCTAAGACTGAATCAGGAAGAAATAGAAAATATAAATAGACCAATCACTAGCAAGGATATTGAACAAGTAATCAAAAAACTAGTAAGAAACAAAAGTCTAGGACCAGACGGCATCACTGGTGAATTCTATCAAACATTCAAATATTTACTATCTTTCCTTCTCAAACTCTCCCAAAAGGTTGAAAAGGAAATGAGGCTAACGTTTCCCTGACACTAAAACAAGACAGGCACACCACAAAGAAAGGAAAATTACAAGCCAATATCCTGATGAACACAGATGCAGAAATTCTCAACAAAATATTAGCAAATCAAATTTAACAATGTATTAAAAGGATCATAAACACTGATCAAGTGGGATTTATTCCAGAAATGCAAGAATGATTCTACATCTGCAAATCAATCAAATGATATATCACATTAACAAAATGAGGGATAAAATTCATCTCAGCAGATCATCTTAATAGATGCAAAAAAAGCATTTGACAAAAGTCAGCATCCCTGTATGATAAAAAAAAAAAAAACTCTAGAGAAAATGCGGATAGAGGGAATGTACTTCAACATAATAAAGGTCATATATGACAAACTCACAAGTAACATCATACCTAATGCTGAAAAATGGAAAGTTTTTCTTTAAAAAATCAGGAATATGACAAGGATGCCCACTCTTACCACTTTTATTCAACATAGGATTGGACATCCTAGCCATGGCAATTAGGCAAGAATAATAACAAAAGGCATCGAAATAGGAAAGTAGTAAAACTTTCAGTATTTGCAGATGACACAATATTATATATTTAAAAAATACCTAAAGATGCCACAAAAAATGTTAGAATTAATAACAGTATAGTGGCAGAATATGAAGTCAATATACAAAAATCTGTTGCATTTCTATACACTAACAACAAACTATCAGAAAGAGAAATTCAGAAACTAATATGATTTACAATTGCATCAAAAAGAATAAAATACCTAGGAATAAATTTAACCAAGGAGGAGAAAGACCTGCACACTGAAAACTCTAAGACATTGATGAATAAAACTGAAGAAGGCACAAAGAAATGGAAAGATATTCCATGCTCATGGATTGGATGAATTAATATTGTTAAGATGTCCATACTACTCAAAGCAATTGAGATTCAATGCAGTCTCTATCAAAATTTCAATGGCATTTTCCACAGAACTAGAACAAATAATTCTAAAATTTGTATGGAGTAATAACACACAAACAAAAAACCAACCAACCAAACACACAAACAAAAACCCTGAATAAAGCCAAAGCAAACTTGAGAAAGAAGAACAAATCTGCAAGTATCACATATGCTGATTTTGAACTATATCACAAAGATTTGGGGGTTAAGGGCAGTAGAGGGACCCTACACTTTCCTCATCCCTTGAACATAGCTAGATAAATATCAAATCATTCTGAACACCCAAGAAATCGACCTGAGGACTGAGAGAACAAACTGCACAACTAGAGGGACAAAGAGGCCAAATCATGGAAGGTGGGAAGTGCAGAGAGGTGAACTGGGGGAGAAAAGAATCACAGGTGCCATGGAGGGAAAGGGAGTCCTGATCATGGAGACAGGAGAGAGAGAGAGAGACAGAGACAGAGAGACAGAGAGCAATGCACAGGGGATTACTCAAGAAAAACACTTCCCCTAAAATCATTGACTGGGAAAATGAGAAGGGCTGATTATCACAAGGTTTTATAAGCAGTGAAGCTGAAAGTCTGAAGTTTTAGAAATCCACACCATTGCAGATGTGGGTGTAGTGGTGCCCCTGCGGAGAAGAGGGCAGAGACCCAGGAATGGAAAGCATGGTCTGAAGATCCCTGGGTCACACTGGGAAAGACAGCTTCCCTTCTTGGACTGAATTTGGGAGAGGTGGCACTACCTCAGGAGACAAAAGACCTGGAAGGTACCATTGTGTAACCTCGTTCATCAGCATAGCAGCAGAGGCACCTGCAGAGGGCAGCTAGCCTGGAAGCTGACTTTTGCTACACTTTATCGTAAACTCTAAGCTCCTATGTGGTTATGCAACTGCTTTCCTTGGACAAACTGGCACCAGCCACAGTGCAATGAGACCCTCCTCCAGAGGATCAATGTGGGTCCATGACCTACCAGGTCCCTGAAATTCATAGTTTTGAAACCTAGCCACATGCCTGAGATAAAACACAGGAGTACTGCCCCACCGGGTGGGCAGGTGGCTCAGACACAGACAGGGTGAAGGCAGGGATCTGCTAGAAGCCTGGGACACAAGAGTGGAGACTGTTTGCTCTTCTCTGAGCACTTGATGAACAGCTGTGAGCATGAATTCCCCTCTCCAGGGAAGAGTTGGCCGATGCCATTTTTTCATACCTCACATCAGCACAAATGGACTTTAGCAAGCAGCACAGCACACACAGTGGAGGCTTGAGCAGCTTACACCAAAGCCCCACNTTTTTTTTTTTTTTTTTTTTTTTTTGTCCTAGAGCTACTGTGATTGAGAGCCAGAGCTGCAGTGGACCCCTCCCATAGAAGACAAGCACAAACAGCTCACGCACTGCAGTTCCACTAGTCATACATAGAGTGCTGCAAAGATTCTGCTCTACTGGAAATAGGACAAGGCATAGACTTCCTAACACACAAAAGACAGGCACAAAGAAAAAATGCCAAGAAGGAGGAATTCATCTCAAAAGAAAGAACAAGAAGAGGTCACAGCCAGGGAGCTAATCAAAACAGATATAAGTAATATTCCTGAAACAGAATTTAAAATGACAATCAATAAGGATACTAACTGGGCTGGAGAAAAGCATAGCATAAACCAGAGAGATCCTTACCTCTGAGATAAAAGACCTGAAAACTAGTCATGTCAACATTTAAAAAAAAATACTAAAACCAAGATGCAAAACTGACTGATGTAATGACTACAAGGATGGAAATAGCAGAAGAACAAATAAGTGATATAGAAGATAAAATTATGGAAAATAATGACTGAAAAGAAGAAGGAAAGAAAAATACTGGATCATAAATATAGACTTAGGGAACTCAGTGACTCCATAAAGCATAATAATATTCATTTCAATGAGGTTCTAGAAGGAGAGAGTGAAAAGGGGCAGAAGGTTTATTTAACCAAATTATAGCTGAAAACTTCCCTAATCTAGGGAGACATCCAAAGGCAGGAGGCACAAAGAACTCCCATCAAAATCAACAAAAGCCAGCCAAATGCTAAGACATATTACACTAAAATTTTAAAAATACACTGATAAGGAAAGAATCCTGAAAGCAACAAGGGAAAAAAAATACCTAACTTACAAGAGGAGACAAATCAAGTTAGCAGCAGATTTCTTCACAAAAACCTGGCAGACCAGAAGGTAGTGGCATGATATATTCAACATGCTGAATGGGAAGAATACGCAGCCAAGAATACTTTATTCAGCAAGGCTGTCGTTCAGAAGAGAAGGAGAGATAGAGGTTCCCAGACAAACAAAAGCTAAAGGAGTTTGTGACTACTCAACCAGCCCTGCAAGAAATATTAAAGGGGACTCTTTGAGTGGGAGAGAAAGACTAAAAGTAACAAAGATTAGAAAGGAATAGAGATCTCCAGAAATAATGACTTTACAGGTAATACAATGGCACTAAATTCATATCTATCAGTAGTCACTCTGAATGTAAATGGACTAATGCCCCAATCAAAAGACATAGGGTATCAGCATGGATGAAAGATATTACAAATATATAGTAATCAAAACAATATGGCATTGGCATAAAAACAGACACATAGATCAGTGGAATAGAATAAGAAGCCCAGAAACAAACTCACCCATACATAGTCAATTACTTTATGACAATGGAGCCATGAATATATAATAGAGGAAGAAAGTCTCTTCAATAACAACAACAAAAAAACAAAAACAAAAAAAATGGACAAACATAGGCAAAAGAATAAAACTGAACCACTGTCTTACACCATACGTAAAAATTAATTCAAAACAGATTAAAGACTTGAATATGAGATCTAAAACCATAGAAGTCCTTGAAGAAATCATAGGCAGCAAGCTCCGTGGTATTGGTCTTGGCACTGAATTTTTTAATCTGACCCCAAATCAAAGGCAACAAAAGCAAAATTAAACAAGCAGAAATACTACAAACTGAAAAGCCTCTGCACAGCAAAGAGAATCACCAACAGGATGAAAGGGCAAGCTACTGAGTGGGAGAAAATATTGGCAAATCATATATTCAATAAGTAGTTAATATCCAAAATAAAGGACTCAACTCAATAGCCAAAATGCCAAACAATCCAATTAATAAATGGACAGAGGATCTAAATAGACAAAGAAGACACACAGATGGCCAACAGGCACAAGAAAAGATGTTCAATATCATTAATTACTAGAAATACAAATCAAAACCACAATGAGATATCACCCTACACTGGCTAGTTAGAAAGACTCTTATCAAAAAGACAAAAGATAATAATGTTGGAGAGGGTGTGGAGAAAGGGGAACCCTCATGCACTGTTGGTGGGAATGCAAACTGATGCAGCCACTACAGGAAACAGCATGGAGGTTCCCCCCAAACTTAATTACCATATGATAAAACTATTCCACTTCTGGATATTTTTCTGAAGAAAATGAAGACACTAATTTGAAATATTATATTCACCTCTGTATTCACTAGAACATTATTTACAATAGCCAAGATATGGAAACAACTTAAGTGTCCATCAGTCGATTAATGGATAATGATGTGGTCTATGCGCGTGCACACACACACACACACACACAAATGAAATACTACTCAGCAATTTAAAAGAAGAAAAGCTTGCCATTTGCGATAACATGGATGGATCTTGAAGGTATTATGCTATGCAAAATAAGTCAGACAGAGAAGACAGATACCATATGATTTCACTTACATGTAGAATCTAAAAAAAAAAACAAAAAACAAAGAAAAGAAATATAAAGGAAAATTCACAGATGGAACAGATTTGTGATTATCAAAGGTTAGAGATGGATGAAATGGGAGGTAAAGGGGGCCAATTGTATGATGATCAGTAACTACACTTCTTGAGGTGATCACTTTGTAGTGTATACAAAGGTCTAAGTATTAGGCTGTATTCCTGAAACTAATATAACATTATAAACCAAAAGAAATTCACATGATTTTTCATTTTTTAAATTATGAATTAGAATCGACTTTATGTACTAAACAGTTCTGAATAAAATATAATTTGTAAATAATGAAAAAATAAAAATAAAACATAAAAAAAAGACTAGCAGGTTCCCTTTGATCAGGGCCTATTATACATTAGGCACCTTACTAGTCACTTGATAGAAGCTATCTTATTGATGCTTATGAGATTCCATGAGCAACTGTTATTTTGCCCATTTTCATTATGAAACTGAAACCCCAATACCTTAAATAGATTTCCCAACATTGTGTGTCCAGTAAGCTTTGGAACATATTCAAGCTTAGGTTTCTTGGATTTCAAATGCTGTGATCTTCAATTCTAAAAATATTTATACCTCAGAGATTAAGAAAACATACTATTTGAATATCAAATAATTTTTAAAGGACCTACTGAAGATACTGATGATTCTTTCTGCAAACATGAGGAAGGGTTCCTTTCTCCTCCATCTTGTGGTTCCCATGTCTATACATATATATACCACATCTTTATTCTATTAATCCTCAAAGTGTGTTTATCACCCTGAAGGTGCCAAGGACATGCTGCAGAACTATAATTCATGTCAGTTATCTCCACCAGTCCACCATACAGATTTTTTCAAGGAGCATTCTCTTTCCCACTTGAAAGAAAAGAAAGAGAGAAAGAAAAGAAAGAGAAAGGAAGGAAGGAAGGAAGGAAGGGAGGAAGGAAGGAAAGAAGGAAGGAAGGAGAGAGAGAAAGAGAGAGAGAGAAAGAGAGAGAGAAAGAAAGAGAAAGAAAGAAAGAAAGAAAGAAAGAAAGAAAGAAAGAAAGAAAGAAAGAAGGAAGGAAGGAAGGAAGGAAGGAAAGAAGGAAGGAAAGAAGGAAGGAAGGAAGGAAGGAAGAAAGAAAGAAAGAGAGAGAGAGAAAGAAAGGAAAAGGCAGATACTGTGAGAAGCACAGACAGTAGACTAAGAGAGTGCCACAGATTCATACTTCAAACCTGAAGTTCACTCTGAATGGGATACATGCTTAGTGAATGGTGAACATATCACTTGCCCACAATGTTCAAATTATTTTCCTCTTCTTTTTTGAAAAATTGAATTTAATTAAGTCTAGTAGATCTGTAATGGGATTCCATCATGCTTATATAATAATTACTAGAGTACATGAAGAGAAAATATTTCTTGGGTTATTCCCACTGATTATAAAAGACAGGTGTCAATTTCTAGAGGAAAGTCATTGTAACCAGTACTGTCCTGTATTAGTTTCCTAGGACTACAGTAGCAGAGTACCACAACTAGGTAGCTGAAAACAACAGTAATTTATTCCCTCACAATTCTGGATGCTGTAAATCCAAAATCAAGGTGTCAGCAGGGCCATGCTCCTTTGATGGCTCTAGAAAAGAATCCTTACTATGATATTCTTTGGCT
Organism: Crocuta crocuta; assembly: GCF_008692635.1. Lineage (NCBI taxonomy): Eukaryota > Metazoa > Chordata > Mammalia > Carnivora > Hyaenidae > Crocuta > Crocuta crocuta. Next base: position 3,000,125 of record NW_027529169.1, on the reverse strand, counting down.
TTTGGAAACATAACTCCAAACTCTTTCTCTGTTTTCACACAGGCTTCTTCCCGGACTATATGTGTCTACATCCTCTCCCTTCTTACAAAGTAGATTTAGGGCCTATCCTAAATTCAGAATGATTTCCTGAACTAATTACATTTGCAAATACCCTACTTCTAAATGATGTCACATGATGACATTCCGGGTAGACATGAATTTGGGGGGGGGGCGCTACCTTGGTCCCCACTCTCCAGAGAGCTTCACCTATAACAAACAAAAATATGGCCACATGTACCACAGACAGACATGCAAAAATATGTTTATTCCAGGATACATGAGCACCTCTGTACCTTGAGGTCTGGCAGTTAGCACTATCACAGCCTAGCCCAGAAGCCTAACCACCTACTCTGTGACTAACACAAATCAGGCCCCCAGGAAACACTTATGTACTGTTGTATGGCCTTAGGAAGGGCATCTATAAAGGAATGCGATGAGCACGTGGGTTGACAGCAGTGGTTCTGAGTCCAGGCAGAGTACAAGTGGTGCACATACTTAAGGAAGAAAGAGACTGGCTCATTTGCTAAATATTGCCTCACAAATAGCATGAATGAAATAGACTATTGCATAAGTACTGACTCCTAATAGTGCTGAGTGCCCATTTAATTCTTCCTTTTCATGCTCTAATTTGTGGATCCAATTTGTGATCCAACATGTGTGTGAACTAGTACAGTATTCACCAAAGGTTCACTTGGCACCTGTGGAACATTGTGCAATATTAAGCTATTGCTATTACTCAAACTTGTATACATATTTACACCTATTACCTGTCTATAGATGTCAAAATCTGACCTGCATTAAGTACGATACTCTTGGTTCACTATGTGAACACTGAACATGAGAACTGTGAACAGTTTCATTTTTCAAATATTTAATTAAATATTTAAAATGATAGCTTTTTATGAATAATTTAGATCTAGGCTTTAGTATTTACTGGAAGCCTACATTTTAATTTTGTTAGACAATTTTCATATGTTAGAAAAAACTATGAAAACTAATTTTAAATTTTTGCATTCCATTTAATTCATATTTCTGATGATAATGCATTCAAATTGTATGCACTTTAGAAATAATTACACTTTATGCAGTTTCTATTGAGATGAAGATATATTCAAACCATGTGCAATTTAAAATTGATTATAATAGAACCTAAGTCACAAAAAATCTGGATCACAGTTAATTAGTGGTTTAGCTGAAATGAAGACAAAAATAAATTCGATACAATAAATATATCTTCCAAGTTTTGTACGTCTTTATTTTATTACCCCAAACTGCCAGCAAATCAACAGAACATCTATATCTGCACAATAATAAGTAAATTCATTTGTCTGACATTTTGGTTACTTTCAATTGTATTAAAATCACAGCTGAAACATATTTTTAAATTATTATCATTATAAAGCTATGTCAATGCAAAAGGATAAAACATTTGTATTTGACCATTTGCTTGCTTCCTTTATGGCTGGTACCTATTTAAATTCAACAGTCTGTTTCATTCATGGTAGATGAGGGGATGATTTGATCAATTAGTGTTTTATCTTTCTTAAGTGATATGTGGGCCTGCATTTGTTCTCTTTCCTCTGGCCCTAAAAAGTTAACAGTGGGCACAGCCTGCACACACTTTCAAAAGCCAGGGAGCACAGGATTTTGGTAAATGAGCAGCTAATTTTCAGGTGTTCCTATTGCATCCATTTACTAGGTCTGCTGTAACAAAGTAGCACAAACTGGGTGGCTTAAACAATAGAACTCTATCCTGTCATAGTTCTGGAGGCTGTGAGTCAGGTCAAGATGTCAGCCATCTACTAACTACTGAGACCTTCGGTGGAAAAAAGTATTCCAGGTCTCTCTCCTTGGTTTGCGGATGGCCATCTTTTCCCTGTGTCCTCTTTTAGTCTCCCTTGGTATGTATATGTGTTCAAATTCTCACTTCTTACTTTATTAGGGCCAGTTAAGTTCCTTAGGGCCTACGCTAGGGGCTTCATTTTAACTTAATTATCTCTATAAAGACTCTATCTCTAAATAGTTATATTCTGAGGTACTGGGGTTAAGACTTCAACATATGAATTTGGGGAGAGAACATAATTCTGCACATAATATCAACACACAGACATAAAGATGTTTGCCCTTTGTTTTCTTTACTTGCTGTGTTTTTTTTTTTCCCTATGTCATTGAACTATGTTGTCCAGAAATACTTGGGCAATTTCTGCAAGACAATTAATGCACATCAAGTGGTTTTAGCCACAAAGGCCAAAAAGTTATGTAACATGATTTTTCTGGATTCATTTTGGCTCTCATTTCCTTAAAATCATCAACAAAATTTTATATGAGAATAGCTCTGCTAATAGATATAATGTGGCATTTCTCCCCCCAAATCTATTTTTGTTGTGCTTGACTTAGGAAGTAGGTCTCTTCAACTTCATCAAGTTTTAGCAATGTTTCACTTTTTTGAGTCTTATGCAATTACTCTTCAAGGTAATAAACATGGGTCATTCTTTTATGATTGCTAATCTATTTTTATGTATCTACAAAATATATAGTTGATGAACTTTAATAAAATCTGAAGTTAGGTCCGTTGGGGCCATTTTGAGACTGATTTTGCTGCAAACTTCAGTGAGTAGCAATTCAGTTAGCTCAGCATACAGTGTGTTTCCCTTTAAAATAGATGGGCTAATGAGAAGCATGTCTGTGCTAGCCTGGTATAATGGTCTGGCCTCAAAAACTGGTTGTTAAAACAAACTACGCATCATCCAAGGCCTAACTGCCAATGATTCAATGGTGTAACATAGCTTAATTGAATATACTTTCAGCTTGGAAAAAGTAAATAGGAAACAAGGCAGCAAGAATAAGCATGTCTGCAAATATGCCATCTAATTCTGTTTTTGGAAGAAATCCAGGAGATTACAGGATTAAGCGAAATCAGATAATTCAGCCATTTTTCTCTTCTGAAGAAATGTTCTATCCCACGTAATCAGTAAACGACAGAACTACTCACTCACATGTTCTACCTAGGAACTAAATATGAGGCTGACAGTCCTGGCAGCAACAGAAATTTGGTCTCCAGAAAGCAATCCCAAATTCTTCTTTTTGGAAGAGCGTCCTCTAGTGTTTTTCTCTTTTACATTTCTACCAAGTGATGTATAATTGCTCTTCAAATCATACTTTTTTTCTAAATGATATTGTATTTTATTATGTACAAATTTACTCCCATCTTTATTGTAAATCACCCATCTTTACTGTAAATCACTAACGAAAGTCCATTTCTACTAAACTTTTACATTAAATTCCCAATCATAATGTGTTACACAATTAAAAAAATGGGATAGGAATGGAATGAAAATGAATTTTAATTTCTAAAATCAAAGAATGAAAAAAGTCTTCAAGAAGCCACCTTACTGAACTCCCCATGTTCAGTAACTAGGCATCCATACTAGTGACAAGAATCCCACACAAACCCAGAAACATACAAAGGACCATGAACCTTTGAAAAAAAACGCTTTTTTTAAAATGTATAAGCCTTTTGCTAATGGCACACCTTCTCTCAATAGTGACATTCACTGTGGCCACAGTACATATTTCTCTTACTGATAGAAAATAGAGAGTTGGTATCAGTTCTCTGTCACTTGGTCTCCACACCACACAGAAACCCAACACCTGCTCAGTCCCAGTCCTCTGAATCAGTAGCCAGTTTTCAGAAATGTTATGTCAATAGGCACTTGAATACCCAGAGTGCTTTGAAATTAAGATATTAGAAGTGTTCTTTTTTTTAAATTTAATTTTTTTAATAGTTTATTGTCAAGTTGGTTTACATATAACACCCAGTACTCATCCCAACAAGTGCCCTTCCCCATGCCCATCACCCCCCTTCCCCTCTCCCACCTCCCCTCAGCCCTCAGTTTGTTCTCAGCATTCAAGAGTCTCTCATGGTTTCCCTCCCTCCCTCTCCCCAAGTATTTTCCCCCTTCTTCTCCCACATGGTCCTCCATTAGCTTCCTCCTAATCCACCTATATGTGCAAACATATGGTATCTGTCCTGCTCTGCCTGACTTATTTTGCTCAGCATAACACCCTCTAGTTCCATCCATGTTGCTACACATGGCCAGATTTTATTCTTTCTCATTGCCATGTAGTATTCCATTGTATAAATATACCATATCTTTTTTTTAATAAACAGTTTATTGTCAAGTTGGTTTCCATATACATCCAGTGCTCATCCCCACAAGTGCCCTCCTCCATGTCCATCACCCTCCCTCCCCCCCACACCCATCAGTCCTCAGTTTGTTCTCAGTATTCAAGAGTCTCTCATAAATACACCACATCTTTCTGATCCATTCATCAGCTGATGGACACTTAGGTTCTTTCCATGTTTTGACTATCGTTGAGAGTGCTGCTATGAACATTGGGGTACATGTGCCCCTATGCATCAGCACTCCTGTATTCCTTGGGTAAATTCCTAGCAGTGCTATTGCTAGGTCATAGGGGAGTCCATTGTTAATTTTTTGAGGAACCTTCATCCTGTTTTCCAGAGGGGTTGCACCAGCTTACATTCCCACCACAGTGTAGGAGGGTGTCCATTTCTCCACATCCTTGACAGCATCTAGAGTCTCCTGATTTGTTCACTTTAGCCACTCTGACCGGCATGAGGTGGTATCTCAGTGTTGTTTTGATTTGTATTTCCCTGATGATGATGGATGCTGAGCATCATTTCATTGTCTGTTTGCCATCTGGATGTCCTCTTTGGAGAAGTGTTTGTTCATGTCTTCTGCCCATTTCTTCACTGGATTATTTGTTTTTCAGGTGTGGAGTTTGATGAGTTCCTTATAGATTTTGGATACTAGCCCTTTTATCCGATATTTCATTTGCAACCATCTTTTCCCATTCCGTCAGTTGCCTATTAGTTTTATTGATTGTTTCCATTGCCGTGCAGAAGCTTTTTATCTTGATGAGGTCCCAGTAGTTCATTTTTGCTCTTGATTCCCTTGCCTTTGGGGATGTGTCAAGTAGGAAATTGCTGCAGTGGAGGTCAAGGAGGTTGTTTCCTGCTTTCTCTTCTAGCATTTTGATGATTTCCTGCCTCACATTCAGGTCCTTTATCCATTTTGAGTTTATTTTGGTGTATGGTGTGAGAAAATGATCTAGTTTCATTCTTCTGCATGTTGTTCAGGTCTCCCAGCACCATCTGTTAAAGAGGCTGTCTTTTTTCCATTGGATATTCTTTCCTGCTTTGTCAAAGATTAGTTGGCCATATATTTGTGGGTCCAATTCTGAGTTCTCTATTCTATTCCATTGGTCTATGTGTCTGTTTTTCTGCGAATACCATACTACCTTGATGATTACAGCTTTGTAGTAGAGGCTAAAGTCTGGCATGATACTCTACATAGAAAACCTGATGGACTCCACCAGAAGCCTGCTAGAACTGATCCATGAATTCAGTAAAGTTTCAGAGTACAAAATCAACGTACAGAAATCAGTTGCATTTTAATACACCAACAGTGAAGCAACAGAAAGAAAAATCAAGAAACTGATACCATTCACAATTGCACAAAAAACCATAAAGTACCTAGGAATAAACCTAATCAAAGATATAGGAGATCTGTATGATGAAAACTATAGAAAACTTATGAAGGAAATTGAAGAAGACACAAAGCAATGGAAAAACATTCAATGCTCATGGGTCAGAAGAATAAATATTGTTAAAATGTTATTACTACCCAAAGCAATCTACACATTCAATGCAATCCCAATCAAAATTGCACCAGCATTCTTCTCAAAACTAGAACAAACTACCCTAAAATTTGTATGGAACCACAAAAGACTCTGAATGGCCAAAGTAATATTGAAGAACAAAACCAAAACGGGAGACATCACCATCCTAGAAGTGTTCTTCTTACATTAGTTACTTTCTTTATGATTACTAAATTGATCACTTCTTAAGATTACTCATGTGAGATAGACATATATTTATATATTCAGAATCACGTTAAAATTTTGTACTGTACATATCAATATTCTATAAGTTTTCTATATTCTGTCCCCCTAACAATTTTCATATCTCCTTACAAGCAAAGTCTATTTTCCATCTTATTTCCAAAATTCCCAGAAAGGGTATGATACATTAATAGGCAGTCATATGTATCCACTTGAGTTTGGCAATACTTAAAAAATGATGTTCTTGCTGACACCTCATGAAGGCTAGTTTAGTTTTTACTATGAGGGCTTTACATTCCAGTTTCCCTGTTTTGTAAGAGACTTGTGTTTATTTATAGCCAACTGAAATGCCTCTTGCTTTAATGTAAACCCATTTTCTCATTTACATATTCCTGGACAAAGGAAATATTAATGTAGCATCCCTCATTTGTGCACAAAACATATTGGCCATCAATTCTTATTTCTAGAGTTTGACCTTCCCTCCATAACTCTGCCATCTGTTATTATCAGAAAGCGGCTTCAATTACAATTATGTGGGGAGTAGGGTGGGGGGGTAGGGATCGGCGTGTTAACAGACAGGACAAATTGAATATTATCTAATTCCACTCGAGAAACCCATGAGTTATGCATCAGTGTGCTGTACCTAGCATGGGCACAGGCCATTCTTAGAAACAGAAATGGTGATGCTGACAAATCACCATACCCTCTAATATATTGTTTTTGAAAACTAGCTGCTAAATCATTAAAAAAATAGGAACACCAATCAAAACTAGGGTCAAAAGACAAAAATCCCTAGTAAAGTTTACCAGAAATTTACTAAACTATAAGCCAAACAGATATGTATAGTTTATTTTTTGTGACTGATGTAACTGGATGCTGTAAAGTATACCAAAAATCATCTGTGTGTATGTTTGTGTGTGTATGTGTATGTGTGTTGGTAGGAGGGCAGATTGGAAATTCTTGGCAACTGAAAAGATCTAGATTTTTTTGATGCCAAGATATGCTTTCCCACTATATTTGCTGGTATATCACATCCTTAAATCTTCAGAAAAATACCGCCTCCCATTAGCCACACTAGTTATCATCTGCAAAGGATATAACACTTCTGCAATTCTTTGCTACTTATCAATTTGAGATACCTAGGTTAAATTTTCTAAACTTCAGCTATTTCATCCCTTAAAGGAGAGTAACAATACCTCCTACGACTACTTTAGAGATTAAATGGATAATGTCTATAAGCACCTTGCAAAGTGGGTTAATATTTTCTTGGCATAGTACCTTTGGCATGGTAAAAATCTCAAAAATATTGGTGCAATATATATGGCTGGATAATAATATACTGAAGAATATGCTTTTTTAAAGAATCATGTAACAACAAGCCTTTATATAGGAGCCAATCTGAAAGAGCTACCAATAGTCAAATATACTTTGGACTATGACCCAAAGTATAAAATAAATATAAATGAGTCTATACTGATATAAGTAACGATAGACTAAATAAATAAAAGGAGAAGAGACAGACCTTCCTCAATGAAAGAATTCCAAGTAACATACATAGATATTCTCCCTCCATTATTTAATCTCCCTCCCATTTGCATGACTCTCTTACAAAGAATATAGTAAGTAAAGGAGGAAAACAATAAGTTTACAGTAGGGAAACCCAGGAAACACTATATTGACCAAGTGATCAAGTTTAAGCTCCCCAGGGTTAAGTCACATTGATAACATATGTTCCCTGACATAAGAAGATAATGTGATGAGAAGGACACTTCATACCTGTGATGCTTGTCACAAAAATTCACAAAAACCAAACCTGACCATGAGAAAAATGCAAGGGACACTTTTCAAAATACCTGACTAGTGCTCTTCAAAACTGGCAAGGTCATGAACACAGGTAAAGTCTGAAAGACTGTCACAGGTCAGAGGAGATTAAGACATGACAAGTAAACGCACTGTGGTATTTTGGATTAGGTCCTATGACACAAAAGGGGCATTAATGGAAAAGATGGTAAAGTCCAAAAAAGTCTATCAGTTAGTTAATAGTATTGTACCAATGTAAATTACTTAGTTTTGACAAGTGTGCCACAGTTCTGTAAGAAGTTAACATCAGGAGAAACTGAGTAGAGGATATAGAAATTTGGTACCATCTTTGCAACTTTTCTGTAAATCAAAAGTTATTCCAAAATGAAAAGTTTATTTAAAAATGAAACCTTTATATGTGGCATCACTCTTTCTTTACTAATTTTAAACACAAAGAAAGTCCACACAGTAAACTGAAATCGTGCCCCTTCCCCTGGTTCATTTGTAATATTGCACTACAGTGTTTAGTGAAGTCGTGAGGCTTAATCAACTCAAAAGGCAACATTATAAAGCTCTTTGAAATCCCAAGATGAAAGAAAATTATATAAGTATGTAAATAAAGTCTTAGCTTGGCCATTCAAAAATGTTCCTGGGTACATGAGGCCTAAATAAGAGATGAATCTTTGTAAGCTGTTTTCTCTAATCAAATCCATTCTGCCTAGAACTGAGTGCACAACGCCAAAATAACTGACTGCAAATTGAAAAATCCAATCAATTTGATTATTTAACATCAAGTATCATGCAGTCCCAGACAAAAAAATGTAGTTTTTCTTGTTGATTCCATCTGTGTTTTTGCTTTTTGCTTTGAAACTACCGAAATTTAGTCTGCATGCAGAAACAGAAAGATATTTTGCTGTCCATGTGAAAACGGACAGGCAGCACTTTGAATATATCATGAGCTGAGAGCCATTGTATGCTTGCTAGTCTGTCAGACATTCTGCCCCTCTGCAGAAATGACGCAATTCAGCAGGAGTCGCTGAATTGCCTACATGAGAGTTCTTTGTTTTTTGACAAATTGTCCATCCCCTAATACTCGACGTCATCACTGGGTAATATTTAACAGGGGCAACGCTCCACTCTCTGCAGATTCCAGAGATTCCTGTGACACTTGTTCACCAGATGTGGCCTGAGCTTTCAACCTTCCACATCATCAAGTTTGAAGTTTTGGTTTTAATTGATGAGTAAACTTACAGCAGATTGACATATCTGGTTAAACACAGCCTGCAGCTATGTCTATGCCAAATTTATACTTGATTTTTTTCAGTGCAAAATGATGGTCAATCTGATAAACAAAAGTTTCAGTTCAATTATTGACCAATCTGTCCAGCTTTTATTGTTGGTTTCATCAGAAGGTTGATTCCGCAAATACAAAGTAGAACTTAATTGGGAAGTATTCTTTCGTTGGTCTCAAAATATTTAGTTTTAAGTCAGTTCATATAATAAGGAAAGCATGGGCTTCAGAGTTATACAGATCTTCCCAATAATTTTATGAACTAGCTATATGACCTTGGCAAGTCACTTAACCTCTCTGATCCTTAATCCCTTTTTCTGTAAAATAATAACTGAAAATCAACCCTATATAACTAATGTGAGGATGGAATATTTTTAAATATATAAAAGTACTTACCATGATGCCTGATTCAATAAGCTCCCTTTTGACATAAAAATGATGTTAGAGACAGTGGTTACATTCTAAGTAGCTCAGACACACACACACACACACACACACACACACACACACAATACCAGGTAGCCATACTATGTGACTGAAATATGCCTGTCTCAATGAAAAAAATAAATTAGATGAAAATATATTGTTGCCACATTCCTAATTAATGTAACACAGGAAATTTTCAAAATGAGGAATAAAATTTGTGTTCCTACATGAAATCTAAATATCTTGATTGTTGGTACTTGGAAAGAAAGTATGTTTAGTAATGAAAATTGAAAGTACATGGAGTTGTTCTCATGATTTTTGTTTGTTTATCTAATAAATGTCTTTTTCCAGGCATTATGCTGGGCACTGGAAGTAGGAAAAACAAAACAAAGCAAAACAAACCAGTGAGCCAGTGAGTATGGGGAAAGTGTCCTCTTGTTGACAGCCTAGTGGGGGAGATAGGTAAGAACAAATTTATAATCTGAGGGTGAGATAATGCCCCTGAGCTGCATGCGTGAGAGTGACAGGGACAAGGATTTCCCTAAATGATGGACACAGAGAGGCAGGTTAGGGTAGGGAATCAGGAAATGTGCTCATATGTGAGAATGATCTATGGGATGAAATATGAACTGAATTGTGATTGGTGAAAACAGGAGGGAGAGGATTTGTTGGTGCTTCCCATGAGGGACTGAGCCAAGAGGGGAAAGAGAATGAAATGGTGAGGAAGAGATACTGTTACCTTCATGATGGGTAAACATGGGAGGAGACTGAGTGTCACCAGCTGTTGGCATGGAGAGACCTATTTGTGAGACTGGCATTTGCCACCAAGAAATGAATACAAAGGTGGTCGATCCCAGAGCAGTATTCAGGTGATCCGTTTTGAAAAACATGAAAGTAAATGCAGCTTGCCTGGCCCCCAAGAATGTTAGCAATAGGGCTACACCAAAAACCAAGAGCTTTAAGAAGAACAGTTTAAAGACAACCCCTGAAAAAGGATTTTTCTTGACCTGACAAACGCTTCAAACCTGTGTGAGTAGTCCTGGAATTTTCAATAAGTCCTATTGATATAAGGAATGAGTCACTCTTGCCTAATAAGTGAAAAGAATGAAGTTTTAGAAACGCAATCACCCTTCCCCGGCTCGAATGGTTTATTTCACAATTTAAAGTTTAACATTAAACAAATACAACTCAAGTCACAATGCAACGATGATTGATGTTTTTCATCAACATCCAATTATCATTCCATCAGGCACTGTTGTCTGGGCCAACGAAAACAGAGAGGACGCACCTAGAGAGGTTATTCCTCCACCATTCCAAAACAACATGCAGGATGTAACGACACTCACTGCACCTCTGACTTGTTAGATCATGCCACGGGGAACCTCTACGCTGAATTTGGGTGTTGTGTTATCACCTGTGCTTTCCAACGAATATTAATTGCTTTTGCTATTTGAAGTGGAAAAGAAAACACCTTCATTCCTTTAACTTATCCCATTGCAACAGTCTGTATCTGTGTGCTCTTTGTCTTTTGTTGGCTGTGAAGGCAGCCACTTAGGTATTGAGCATGATGTCAGCCTGCGGTGTGAGGTCTTGCAGGAGGTGGCTGCGAAGTGCAGGGATTTTAGAAAAACAAAAACAAAATAAAAACATCCCTTTGACAGGGCTTCAAAGGGAGCCATCACATTCAGGAACAGCTCTTCAAGAAAACACAATCACTTCCCATTTTGTTCTGGGCTGAACCAGTGGTTCAAAAGCCGAGTGATGGATGGCTCAGAGGCCACTGTAGTAAAAACTGCCTCGCGTTCACAGGGATGCCTTTTGTCCCAGATCACTTTGCAAGCAGTTCCCTCAAAGAGGCAGGAAGCGTTCTCACCACTTCGGAAACTCTTCTCCTCTGGGGAGGCAGCAACAGCTGCTAGGCCGTCAGCGGTTACTGGCTGTGGAAGACAAAGAAGGCACCTTTCTTCTGAAACCACAGGGAGGGCTGAGCATTGAAATGTAATTAATTGCTCAGATTGGAATTTCGCCAGAACCCCAAGGCTAACAACGTGCACTTACAGGGGAGAAAAGAAAAGCTTTAATGAACTTAGAAAGAAGAGATCTAAAAATTATATCAAAACAGACAGCACAACATATCCCGCTGTGGCTTATTTCAGCAGGGAATGACTTGATGGGAGGAGGAAGGGAAAGTGGCTGGGTCTCTTGGAATTCTGGCTATCCACAGTGTGAATGAAATCACTAGGATGACTTTGCCTCATTTCTAAAAACTTGCCTCCACCTAGAATGATAATTAAGAAACAGATCTGGCTTGGATTTATTACTGATTTCATCTTAACTTCAGTAAAAATGGACAACTTTCTATTATGAACATGAGTTTCTATTTAAGTGGCCTACTCCAAAGCTCATGAAGAGTCTGGAAGAATGTCAGAGCAGCACTCAGAGGCTTGAACCTTAGCCCTCCTTAGGTTAATCTCCCCTATCATTGAGGCCCATTGTGCACAGTAAATGAGAACACAGGGAAATGGGCATTTAGCCATGGAAATTCAAACTGAATTCAATTCAGCCAACATTTGTGGGCCAAGTGGGTGCTGAGAGCTGCAGAGGATCATAAAGTATATCACAGATTGAAAAAAAAAAATGTTAATGGGCAACTCAGGGCTTTGGAGGAAAGTAGAGGAAAAAGAGACAGCCAGTCTTCGGCTTGAAACCCACAGTATTAGAGGGAAACCAATATTGAGAGCAAGGGCTACTCTAAAGAAATGGCTTTAGATACAGCACACAATGTTCAGAAATGTTTTTGCATGGGCAGGACATAATAGCTGCTGAGTGGGATAGTGACTTCCCAGTGGGTGGGCATGGCCTATGACAGAAGATCTGGGGCAGGAGATAGTTAGCAGACAAGAACCTTGGAGATCATTATTCAGTCTTTCAACAAACACAGATTGTGTGTCTACTATGTTACGGACATCATGCTTGATGTTAAGGCTTAATGATCAACATGATGGACACTGCCGTCTGGGAATTTAGTTCACAGGCAACAGTAAGCCAGCAAGGGATCTGTATTCATGGGCCAGGCTCTAGTTCTCCTTGGCAAGAAAATCAGAGGCTAACATTCAGATCAGACTTCCACACTCAAGACAGTGACAGAATACAAATAAGTAACTAGGAAACATGAAAGTCAGAGTCTACTAAACAAGTATCTTTCAAAGTAAGTTTCATAAAACCACTAAATACGCTTGCATTGGCAAAGAGCAGAGAGGAGAAGGAGGTCTTCATTCTGACCAATATATCTACATGCTTTCACCAGGCCTCCTTGTAAACAAACCTATTTTTTTCTGGTTGAAGAATAAATTGTCTCATGTAGGGACTAAACTATAAAAGTAAAATCATGCTCTAATTCATAAATGCTTTGTTTATTCTATAAGCATTTATTAAGCATCTACTTATGAGTAGGCACTGTGCCAGGTCTTTCATATGCCAAGATGAATGTAATACAAGTCCTACCCTCAATGAACTTGTAGTCAGTTGGAGAAGACAAACAAGTGAACTACCTATCATGAAACAATATAAGAAATGCCTTAACTGTCATTTCTCCCTCCACTTTCATCTTCCTGAGATCCTGGTTCAGTGGACCCAAGATAGAATTTTGGTTCTAGAGGCCAGAAAATCATCACGGAGTTGAGCTGCGGCAGAAATATCCACTTCAGAGTAAAACTGAGCCAAAATGCTTCAAGAAATCCAAAGGCTAAGTGGGATTCTAAGATGAGGTGACAAATCCAAATGGATGGATCTAGAATGAAGAGAAGTGGGGACTGGAGGAGAGCTTTTTCTGTAACAATGACAAAGGGAAGGAAGCCACTCAAAAAATGAAAATATAGCTTATTGATCTCTGGCTTTATAGGGAGAGGGAGTCCAGCCAAGTTTCAAAAAGTAAGTACTAGAAAGAATAAAGGCAAATGCATCAAGCTCTGAGAAAAGAAGGGGTAAGGGTAGGGCTTCAGTTATGCTGCAGCAGGAGATGCAGGGGAGAGTGGTTTTGCAGAGGTATTAACAGAAAGAGTGTCTGATCCTCTAAGAATGAGCAGGAGTTAATCAGATGGGGGTAGGGAAGAACGTTCCAGAGAGAAGCAATCTTCCCCACCAAGCCTCCAACAAAGACATGGTAGCTTCTGAGACCCTGTCACAGTTGGCTTGATGGCTGGCTTTCGTTGGAGCAGCTGCAGGAGATGAGTTTAAACTGAAAAGCAGGAGTCAGATTAATGTTATTTTCATCCTAACTCTTTAATGGAGGAGATACGCAGGAAGAAAATGTACCTGTTTACATTCTTTGGATAGATGATCTGTAAATCATAAATGCATAGATTCGGGGATATTGTAGAAAACTACCCCAAAAAATTATTTTTATTGACACCCTCAAAAACTAGTTTCTATTAGGCCACCATAAATCAACTAGAATTATTTGTGTCTTGCTAATAGTTCAATTTCTTCTTCCTTTCTTAGGAAAGCACTAAATCTGCTTTGTTCAGTTAAAAATGAACACTTGGCCATTTTCATGCCTCCTGATGAAATTACAGCCTCTTATATGATCCTGGTACTTAATCACTGTTAAATATAAATTTAACTGCTGAGGGCTTAAGTTGCCTGGCTTTTATTTTCAGGTCTTCAACCTCTCATATATTTATTTTCTCAGATTTCCTGACTTAGAAATTACATGGGATAGATCCAGTCATTAGCCACAAATTAAAGATTTGCCACAAGATACTTCAGTCCTTTGTAGGCTAACATTCTGCTGCTGGCTATTTGTGGGATTAATCTTTAAACTCAATAATCCAACATCAGGTGGCACTTGGTTGCTGTCCCATTATTTAAACAATTATTTGCATGCCTGTTGTGGCGATGTGAAAAATACATCGTTCTTAATTACAAAGATCTCATCTCTGGATCAATCTGTCCCCAGATAACATTAGTTTCATCTTTATGAACGTTCATTTAAACATCACCAAATGTGTGACCACATAAAATTACTGATTAAACTTTTGGAACACACAACTGAGATCATTTGGTGCTAATAGTAGCAGAGGTTTGTGTTATACAGAGCAGGAAACTACGAGCACTTTCCTTGGGGCTCTTTATTGTTCAGATTAGTTTATAGTCTTTATTCTGGGTGAATTAATAATAATCCTTTAGAATCACAGAGCACCTTTCTTATGAGAATACAAAGCATTCTCTCATACCTTCTCTAATTCATATTGCAACATCTCTGTAAAGCAGGAAGGGTCAGGTATTCAGACAGGAAACCAAAGCAGACGCTGAATGACTTTCCCCGGGACATATGGTTAGCCACAGACAGAGCTGTAACAAGAATGTGAGTCCCTTGACATCAAGGTCAGTGTGGTTGCCATCAGAGTAGTGGTTCTCAAAGGATGATCTGTGAAGGCTCTCAGCGTATCCACAGGCTGGGGGCTATGAAGTTGAAGTCAGCTGCCATGCCTAAAACATTTCCACTCACAGTTACTGTTAATTCTATACAGTGAATGTCTATACTGTTAATTCTATGACAATAGCTATAATGTTGCTGGTGTAAGGGCTTCCGTCTTGCAAAAACAAATGAAAACAGTCCTTTCCCTGAACTTTTCTTCTTGGCCTACTATTTAACTATTCCAGTTCATTCCTTTTCCTCTTTCTTTTCTTTCCTGCCTTTCTTTCACCCATCAAGAACAGGACTGAGACATGCAGGCTACAAAGCTGGCACATTCAGACTAGTCATCTAAATATTCAACACTAATTTAGTGTGGAATGGGAGATACTTATTTTCTATTAGTAATAATATTCTAGAAAGGCAGATACACTTAATGATACACCTCATCTGACTTGGGTTTAGTTCTTATTCCCCAGAGTGTTTTTTTTTTTTTTTAAGTTTATTTATTTTGAGAGAGAGGGAGAACACAAGTGTGGGAGGAACAGAGAGAGAGAAAGTCCCAAGCAGGCTCTGCACTGACAGATGTGGGTCTTGAACTCACAAACTGTGAAATCATGACCTGATTTGAAATTGAGTCAGCAGTTTAACTGACCGAGCCACCCAGGCACCCAATCTTATTCCTCAATTTTATTTTTTCAATAACTGTCCAAATCAGATGACTTAGGGAATGTTTTAAAGGCTTTAAAATTTAGGCAATGAAATAAATTACTGTTCCCAGTAAATAACACCACACCCATGTTTTATTCAGTTTCAGAATTTAGCTAGCTATAACTGTAACTGCTCAATGAAAAAAAAAACAGTAAACTTGAATATATGTGCTACAAAAGTACTAAAACGAAACAAAACAAAACACAAAGGCTAGTCACAATATAGGAGGGACAAGTTCTAATTTTTCACTGGGGGACACAATCTGCTTTGGTAAAAAGGACGTGGGACCAGTTTTCATTTTGCTGGTTATGGGAAGGGCCCCGTGTAGAACCCTGAAATCGCTGGCACCATATTTCTGATTTTTTCCAGAGAGCTGTACATCTGCAGTCCTAAACTTTTTCAGAGCTCCAGGCTCACTTTCTAATTGGCTGACTGAGAACTCCTTGTGGAGGCCATTTCTCTACATCAAACTCTGCAGGTGCAAATCAACTCAACATCTCTCCTCCAAAGCCTGACTACTGCTTTATGACATGGGAGTCTCAAAAATGTTTCTTTCCCTGAAATCTTCTTCTGCATGTCTATGATCATGAACCTTCATTTGTTTACTCATTCATTCAACAGTCCATTCAAGAGTCCATGAGCATTTAGTTGCTAGGAAACCAGAGGAGCTCAGGAAATTCCCTAAGAGCAATGATAGTTAATAATCCAAAAGTTATAATTAGTACAGTGCTATACCTTAGCTCTGCTACTACTTCTCTGACTAACTGCGATAATTTTTTGTAGGTTCCTTTTCTCCTACCTTTTCTGTCTATTCTGTTCCTCCCCTTAATTGATCCTATTCGTCTCAATAGACAGATTACTTTTCCTAAATTCTCTTCTCAAAAATGGTCTGTGAATTTCCACAGCTGATGAAGTGGCCCATATTCTGGTCTTCTGCAGTTCTGACAGTGTGTGGAGAGACCAGAGCCCTCATTTGCACCTGGGGGCGGGGGTTAGGCCTGAGCCCCACCACTGGTGTGAGAGGGACAGCACCATTAACTACTCTGTGCTTGCGTGGCCTCTCTTGTAAAATGAGACCAGATTAAAAATATATACATTTCTAATGTCCTTTCCCATTCTGAACTTTATGCTTCAGTCAGCGTAGATATGCTCCTGCTATAGACAACTTGCTTTTCCCAAGCAGGCCCTGTTCCTCTAGCCCAGTGTCCTGACTCTAAAATGTCCTCTTTCTTTTCTGTTCCACTAAAAACCATACATCTCCCTCATGGTTTCACTCCAATGTTACCTCTTATTCCTCTGACCATAAGGGAGATCCTCCTTTGAACTCTCCTATGCTTTTGTACATACCACTTTCTTAAACCAAATATCCTATATTTAAAGTGACTTTACAGTCCATACACTAGAAGTTGTATGTAAAGAAATGTAATTTAATCACAAGTCTTTATTTCTCTGAATAGCAATGGTAGGTAACATAGTTGATTTTTGTTTAAAGCTTAGTTTCTTGCAAGTTACTAGGTCTATTTTGAGGGACATGCTTTCCCAGTTATCCCATTTCCCCTGTGTCTTCTCCTTTCTCCCCAGGCAGCTTCTAAGCAACAGGAGATTCCTAGGAAACATTGTGGCAGCAGGGGTGAGAGGCCCTGCAACATGTTCAGTCCTCTACTCCTTGCTGGTCCCACAGTGTTCAAATCGTGATTTATTCTTCTCTTTATCCTACGTGACAATCTAGCATTAGAAATCTGTAAATCTTCTGCTGTATTTTTATATCAATCTATTAGATGTTGATGTCTGTCTCTTTTTTTATGTATGAGAGATAGGGAAAGCAAGTATACAGAACAGGTGGGGTTTAGAGTAATGGAATTACATTCTATATTTTATAGCTAGAAATTATGAGTATTTATCACAGAAGATAAATTTGAAAATTAGGAGAAATTTCACTAGGATTGTAAGAATGGTAATGTTTATGTGATATGGAGGATTTAAAAGCCAATATAATCTTAAATCATATTTACAAAAGTATCATATCCAGTCCTTAGAAGTTTTATCAGTTAAGATTTGCATGCAAGTTACACAAAAATATGCTATATTGCTTTAAGTAAAAAGGGTATTATTAACTCATGCAGCAAGCACTGTGGTGATGGCGGTCCATGGAGAGCAGTCTAGCTCAATGATAAAATCTAAGACGTGGGCTCCTTTTATTCTCCAGCATTGGCATCCTTGCTACACCTTCATATTTGCATGAGGGATGCTACACCTCTAGGCATTTTGTCCTGAAGGATAAAAGATTCTTCTTCTAGAGAATTTTTGCACATTTGTTCAGGAAGAAATGTTCTTACTAGAGACTTCCAGAGACATAACATTAGCTAAGAATATTCTACAAGTCCTCACCACCTCCTCATAACTGGAAGAGAGTCAAGGAGAGTGATTGCTTTGTCTTGCGTCTGTAGTCAAGAGAAAGGAGAGAAGAAACTTGTGAAGCAATGGCCTGACTGGTTTTTGTACTGGTCAGAATATATCACAAATAGGGTGCTCAATTTCGAGTACCTTCTTTAACAAGAAACAGATGACTGAACAGCTGTTGCTGAAGAGAGGAATATTTAGCCTAAAGAAGAGGAAACTGTATAAAACAGTAATGTTGGTCTTGAAATGTTTAAAAAAGCTATCATGAGATTTGTTTTGTCTTGTTCAAAAAGGTGGGTCCAGAATCAATGAATGGGTCTTACTAGAGAGCATTTTATCTTAGACCACACTTGTTTTCAAGAAAAATAAACTTAATCAGATTAGATTAAGATAGAATTAGGTAATGATCACACCAAAGAATATCACAGAGCATGAGGTATAGCAGGTTTCACAGGATCTCAAAGCCACCAAGCAGCATCTGTCTTCCTTCCCGACCCTCCTCTCTCCTCTCTTCTCCTCTCCTCTCTCTCTCACTCTCTCTCTCTCTCACACACACACACAGTCTCACATATCTTCTTCACTTTGCACATTTGCATCACTGATCTCTTTCCATACATCAGTTATCTGCTTAACTCATCTTGTTGCTCATGGCTCACCTCAAGTATTCCAAAAGGATGAATTTCTACACATTAAAAAGTTGGTTTCTGGTCTCAACTCCAAATCTGGAGAGGCAAATATCTCACTGAACCAAAAGTCATGTGTCCACCCTGGTTCTATCAGATGTGATCAAGAAAAACATGATACACAGAACATAGGGCTTTCCTTATTTAAACTTTGACAAGCCAAATTCTCTAAGAAGACTTGTAGATAGAAAAGAAGTCATGGACATATCGAGAAATACTCCAGTGTCTTCCCTCTGCCATTCATCTTACTCTCTACTGTCAGAGGAGTCTTTCTGAAAGACAGGACCATTTCCATCATATGTCCACCTATTTACACACTTCCAATCACTAGATTGTCTATAAAATACTGCATGGCTCTCAAGGCCCTTCAGCAATGTGGTCCTAATGCTCTTTCTTTCTTTCTTTCTTTGATTTTTTAAATTCCCTTTTCTTGCTCTAAGTACAGCTATTCTATCCTTTTACCTATACTTTGGGTGACCACACATGCTGGCTTTCCCAGGACAGTTCAGAGCTGGTCTGTTGCTTAGGTGTAATTATTAAAAGTGACCCCTTTTACTTTCCAACATGTCCTGATTTAAACGACAAAGGAACGGTCCCTCTACCTAAAGGCCCATCCACTTGTCAACTTTAAACTCCCCAAACCCAATTATTTCTCAACAGCCACCAAAAAAATACCAATTTATTTTTACATAAAGCCTCTTGTGACTTAATAAGGTCAAAACAATGCCTCCTTCCTCTTAACTCCAACAGTATTTTATTTGCTTCTCTTTATTATACTTGACACCTCTTATATTTTATTATAATCGAAACTTCCTTTTGTCCTTGTGTTCACTTGAAGGACTTAGATTAATAATTTATATGATTATCTTGCTTTGGTTAGGAGGTAAAACCAAGGAATGTATTCACCTAATCTAAGTGGTTATCACATGGTAGAAATGCAGTAAGAAAAACAACACTAAGAAAACACAATTGTATGGATGAGTGGAATCAACTAAAAAGCAAATTTTAACATTAACTCAGTGGCTGCTATAGAAAACTGAAACAACCCTCCCCCCGTGTCCCCCTGATAATTTCCTTTTTACCTTTACTGTCAAGTTGCTTTTAGCTTGGGAGAATGGTTGACACATCAGCTAATGCAACAGAGGTGGCTGGGCTGGGCATGGTGGTAATTCTAGGTGTAATTCTTGCAATCAACCACTTCAGAATCTCTTATCTTTATCTGCAACCCCCTTCCTGGTTCATAACTGTAAAGTCATAGGGCAGAGTATCTCAGGGCATATAGGTCTGGAGTCAAACCTCAGCTTTGTCACCCATTCCAGGGCAAGTTACTGATTCTCTGGAAGCCTAAGTTTTCTTCTCTCATAAAATAGAGTGTGACCATGCAGATACCACAGGGATCCCATAGTTCCCTAAAATAGATAGCATGTGTAATCTGCTTTGCACAGTATGATCGACATATTTTTATCATCATATGGTTTGAATTCCATGAAACATGTATCCCTGGGAGCTCTTATTGCCAGGGTTTCATAAAGCTATAAATATATCAAGCACTGCTGACAGTTGGAATGAATAATGTCTCACATTCATAAATGCCATTTAAAAAAGATACTAAATATATTAAAACAGAAAATATAAAAGTATTTTGAATATAGTCAACTTTTGTTATTATTTTCTTTATCGATAGAGACTCATAGGCATCTTTATCAGATGACAGGCCAGGAGATTTTAGATGTTAAAAGTGACTCCAATTTGAAAAGGATGGTAGTTCCTGCATTCACCACAAGGGCTTTCCAATTCCTAATGGACCCTTGCAAAGGAGAACTTTCACTGAGCTGGTCTCTATGACCAGCTATTCTCCATGACATATGTACCTGCCTGCCATGACATGTACTTGCCTGCCTCCACTCGCTCCAGCAGGGCTGGGCACTGAGGATGGGCCAGCACCTGTGTCCAGGTGTTCCAGAATCTTATATTGAACATGAGGTTGGTAACTACTTGCCCATGAATTATGAGACAGGAATTAAAAGTGTAATCAGGCAAAGAGACTCTAGGAAGCGCCAAATCCAATTCCCACATGTTTATGCGAAAGTGCTGTCAATTAAAAGTTATTGTTCAGGAAGGGAAAATTCAGGTACAAGCTCAAGGAAATGCAGCTTAGGGGACCCAAAGGAGACAATGTTCAAAGTAGAGACCATGGTGTGTGGCAAGGATGATTCCCTGCCTCTGCCTCAACTCTCTGTTTAGTGGAGGTCAGATCACCTGAAATCTCAATGGGCTAGTGAACACAAATTCTCTACTACAGCCAACCATGCCATTTTTTTTCATGCCAATATGTTGTATCCTTTACTTGAGCATTAGCACTTCACGTACAAAAGTAAAGCCTGACTCAACTTTATATCCCACATAATATCTAGAAGAGTGTCTTGCACATAGTAGATACTCAAGACGTACCTGCTAATTATTAGCACCATTCGGCACTGGAACAGGCTGGCTTCTCTGATGGTAAACATTATATCCCTAGAGGTATTTAAGCAATGTCTCATTAACAACTGTGTACTCCAAATTACAAAAGGTTTAATCAAACATCTGCTAGGCCATAGAATAATTGGACTTGAAGACATCTAGACTTGCTTCCAAACCCAAGAATCAATGATTCTATATTCTGAGGTTAACATCTATAGTTCTATGACAATGAAAATTGTGACTCAGAGTGATTACATGGATAATAGTTTTGAATATGGAATTCAAGTGATGTTCTGCTTGATGGAAAGAATTTTTTTAATTTCCTGTGGATTTTAAAAATTGTATAATGGCAAATGTTCATGACAATATAATTAAATAGTCTTCTTTCCCTAGTTACTAGTATGTGCCAGGGTGTCATGATTCTATAAGTAATTATGAAAGGAAAATGTATTCCTTCAAAATAAAATTTACTTTATTCCTCTTAGTAAAAATGTCTTGGCAAACCTATGAAAATTATATAGATGCAGAGAAGCTCTTTGGGGGAAAAGACATTAAAATAGGGCAGGAAGAAAAGGAGGAAAATCACATAACAGATGGAAATATTATATAATAATACTCCATTCATGAAAATGTCTGTTCTCACTTCCATAGACATAATGGAAGAGTGCAGAAAAATCTGTTCACCATCCACGGAGGTCCAAGTGTTTGAAGATTTTTTATGCACTTTGCCTTTTTGCTGTACTCTGATTTTGGTTAGTTTATGGCTCTGCTTCAAGTTTACTTTTATGGAGATTAATGCAATTTATACAGTATATTTTATTTTATGATATACTTAACAATAAGTGGATAGTAATTAAGGCTGTTTGAGATCGAGGAAAAATGCCCAGGAACTAAATACCTTTTAAAAAACTGTGTTCTTTGAGTTTAATAGCATTTGAACTATTTAAGTAGCTTAAATTAAATTAAAGTTAATAGAGTTTAATTAAAGTTACAGTCAAAAGAGAAATATTCTTTCTTAAAAAAGAAAGTTATTCTAGGGTCATGGACTTTTTTTTTATTCTCAGAGAAGAAATAGATTTTGGTTTTTGGAGTCTTCTGGATTACTGTATAGTCAAAGGCTCAAGGATTACATGTGTGAGAGCTAAAGAGTACCCTATGTTCACAGGAGAAACTTGTTACAGAAAACCCCAGTGTGAGTGTGCAGAAATTGTTAACATGGCAGCCCATCCAGACTCTATTACCTTCCACATTTAAACATGGGGGTGGGAGAGAGAGGAAGGGGGGTGATGGGCATGGAGGAGGGCACTTGTGGACATGAGCACTGGACGTTATATGGAAACCAACTTGACAATAAACTATTAAAAAAATAAATATGCAGCAAAAGCACTTGGACTAAGGTGAAAATGGAGAATGGCTTCGTGAGCCAACCTTGTAAGTAGGGATCATTAGGGATGCTAGTCCCTAAATCAGACAAGTGAGGACTTGTTGAGGGCTTTTTGTTTGTTTCTCGTTCAAATTGTGCAATGATGGACTTCGTTCTTGGGTTGGACAGCAGCCTGCTTCTAAAAGACAGGGTCAGAGGAAGATGGATGAGATGATAGGAGACCTGCAGAGCTGCATGAGCCAGCAGAACCTGGCCAGTGGTGTGCCATCCTGGTCTCTGATACAACCAATCTTGACACCATCCCATGTACTCCCTGTCTGTTAACTCGGGCTCCCTTTCTGTTAACTTGTATTAGCATGATTTTTGCAGATGTATGGATTGGCATATGGGCCAAATGCCCACTCTCATTTCTGTAATAAATCAAATTTTAATGCTCCTAAAACATTAAATTTTAGGGGTGCCTTGGTGGCTCAGTTGCTTTAGCATCCAACTCTTGGTTTTGGCTAAGGTTATGATCCTCATATTGAATCCTGTGCTGACAGTGTAGAGTCTGCTTGGGATTCTCTCTCTACCCCCCTCTCTCTCTGCCCCTCCCACACTCACATTGTCCTTCTCCCCCCTTTCCTCCCTCTCTCTCTCTCAAATTAAATAAATACACTTTAAAAAACTAAAATTTAAATATCTAAAGAAACAATGTGGAACTGATTTATTAAATGCAATTTTATTTAACATTTATCTTTTTCCTTACAAAGAAAATACAAAATTTTTGATTAAAAATAAATCTCAAATTAGCCATATGTGCATGCGCGCACACACACACACACACACACACAGAAAAGTGGCAGGTGAGGAAAACACCCTATGAAATGGAAGACTAAACACTAGTCATCTACAAGTGGAACTTCTTTTTATTTCTTCCTTTTGGTTTAGATTAAATGAAGTTGGACTGATGCTAATCAACATTACCATGTCCATGGAAATAATAAAGGAATGACATAAGGCCTAATGCATGCATGGATGCCAAATTATTTAACTCTATTTTTTTATTTTGATTTGTTTATAAATATATCTGAAATTTCTTTTGTAATCATTAGTACAACAAATGTTACATAGCAGTTGGCACAATGCAGTTGCTTAATAATAAATGAAAAAGTTAACAAGTGAAAGAATAGAAGTTTCAGATGTCTTCAGTTACTTGCTTAAGATCCCAATCAAACTGAAAGCCTCTTTGGGGTTATCTTGGTTGTGAAAATTATAATAGAACAATTCTCTCATTTCTTTAAAGAAAAAAAAATACTGATTCCTTTTAATCCACCTCTCGATCATTTTCTTACATTTTAAAACAGATCTTTAAAGGAATCCCTTCAATTACTTTAAGAGAGACAAATGTGATTTCTAGTAATTGGGTTCTTGAAATTATTCCTTGGTTTGGCTACCTTTTCTAGAAAAATGAATGATGATTAAAGAATCTTAAATTATACACCGGGAAACCCCCCAGTGTATAACCTCTGACTCCCCCAAAACTTAACTACTAACAGCCTACTGTTGATCGGAAGCCTTACTGAAAACATAATTAGTCAATTAACACTTATTTTGTATGTTATTTGCATCGTATACTGTATTCTTACAATATAGCAAGCTAGAGAAAAGTAGATATTTTTAAGAATTCACAAGGAAGAGAAAATACATCTATATTACTATACAGTATTTTAAAAAGCATGCATAAGTGGACCTGCACAGTTCAAACCCATGTTGAAAAGTCAAATGTAATTCTGGCTATACTTTCTTTATTATTTTTAGGTAGGCTTCATGCCCAACATAGGGCTTGAACTCATGACCCTGAGATCAAGACATGAGCTGGGGGAGGGGGGTGCCTGCAAGGCTTAGTCGGTTAAGTGTTCAACTCTTGATTTTACCTCAGGTCATGATGTAATGATTCATAAGATCGAGCCCTGACTCTCTGCGCTGACAATGCAATGCCTGCTTAGGATTCCCTCTCTCTGTCTCTCTCTCTCTCTCTGTCTCTCTCTGTCTCTGTCTCTCTCAAAATAAATAAATAAAGATTAAAATAAAAGACATAAGCTGAGATCAAGAGTCTGACACTTAATCAACTGAGCCATCCAGGTACCTCCTGGCTATACTTCTGATTAGCTATGTGAATTTTGGCCAGGTCAGTTAGCCTAACAACCTTAGTTTCTTCATCCATGAAAAACAGTTTCACTCAAGAGCTATTGTAAAGACTTATGAGATATGAATACATTACAACATACCATGTCAGTGGAGGACATTTTGTTAATACTTATGTAAGTCACACCTTGCGAGTTAGACCAGTTAGAGATTAGAACATCATCTAGAGAGAGTGGTGAAATGAAAAGCATACTGGACTTAGTATCAAGACACATATATCCAAGTCCCAACAGCTCTACCTTTGTGACCAGAGCCCTTAACCATTCTGAGGCTCAGTTTCTGCATCTACAAAATGGAAGTAATAAATACCTCACAGTGTTGTTGTGATCTATGATATAGAGAAAATTAAGGAGAGGCAGGAGCTAGTCTTTTCTGTAAGGGAACTAAATAGTTCAGCCTTCCGTATTCCATGAAGATGAAGAACAAGGTTGCAGGCCCATGGTGCCTTCCATCTTCCACCATGAAAAGTCCAGAGCCCCTACTGAAGGCCAAGTTCACATAACTAATATCTAGGTTTGTTTTTAAATTCTAGGGGTTCTCCTACAGGCTGAAAGCCTGCTTTGAAAGCCTCCATCTTATTTTTCCAACACCATGTCCAATCACTTTATGGAAGAGCCTTAACCAAGAGGATAGACTCTCTTGGCCAGAAGAGAGCTCAGAGCTCATTTAATAGTGGCTAAATGTTTGCTCTTTGGTATCGGCCTTCCTGGTTTCCAGTGCCAGTTCTGCAATTTACAGGGTGTGAGTTCTTGAGCAACTTACTTGGCTTCTTTGAACCTCAATTTTCACATTATAAAAGAGGAATTATAATATCTATTTCAGTGGCTTTTGTGAGGATTAAGTAAGAGGATTAGGTGCCTGTAATATGGTAAATTTAAATAAACATCAGCTATTATCTGATTTAATTCCTTCACTTTACAGATACAGAGAAAATAATAATAATAAATATAAGCAATACCTGGTATAGATCCTTGCCTTTTGAATATATTTTCCCATGTGTTTCCTTATCTAATCCTTTTACCGCCCCATGGAATGGGTTATTATTAATATTATTCTGTAGAGCAGGAAACTAAAGTATAGGCAGATGATGTAACCCACCCAAGATCTATTCCAGAACTCCTGTTGAAGGTCTCTTGCTTCCCAGAACAATGCACTTTCAGTTGAATCAGGTTAATCCTAGGCACAAGAATTAATAATTAACATTCACTCTGGGTTGAGCATTGCCTGGGCATTTACATGTGCTATTTTATTTAAGCCCTACAACAACTTGACTGTAGAGATAGTATTAGAATTCCTATTTCAAAAAAGTTAAAGTAACGTGCACAGAGCCACTGAGTTATTAACTAGTGGAACCAAGTTTGAACCCAACCAATTTCATGTTTTATCATCAAATTATCTACAGACGGAAATCTATGAAGGAGCACAGTGTTCAGAAAAGAAAGTGTTCATCAAACACGTAATGTTTAGCCTGTATTTAACAAGCATCATGAGGGGTGTGGGAGAACACAGAAAAACTGCAGTAACAACCAAGACCTTCAGACATGATCTGTTGTGCCAGGCATTTTATGTATATTGTCTTCATAGCAACTTCGAAAGGTATATGTCATTACTCCACTGAAACTGAAACTCAGAGAAACCATTCTTCCCTTCAGATTGTGAAGCTAATGGCAGAGCTAAGGTTTGAACCCAGGGGTGGCAGTGAAGCTCTTGACCTTTCACAACAATGACACTATAGGCTTTTTAGAGCACAGGGGATCTTAGACATCATCTTCGCTAGTTTACTCTTGACTATGAGCAAAGTGAAGCTGTAGGAAGCCGTGCTTTTCCTCACAGTTACAACTTGTGATAGAAGCCAAATTGTCCAACTCCCAGCCTGGTGACCTTTCTACCTTATCATGCTGTATAAACATGACCTCTGTCCCACAGAGCTATGTCACACTCCAGATGGAAAAACACAAACAATTACAAAGCAACAAAAATTAACATGTATTGGAGGTTGCATCCCATATAGAAGGGGAATGTTTTCTAGAAGTTACAGAAAGGATGAATCAGTGAGGACAGAAAAACTCAGACTCTTCACCACCTTAAGGCACATAAGAATCACCTGCAGGAATCCACTTAAATGAAGATTCCCAGCCTGGGAACAGAAAGTCTGAAATTAGCAGTCTACGTTGTTTACCAAACAGCTCTGATTCTGAAGCATGTGTTAAAATTCAGTACTTTGATAAACAGGAGGTGGGAATATGTTGGAAAGAGCAGTAGAAACTAGATTGGGTGCAGGAGATAAGAACAGATTAAGGAGCATTTTAGAAACTAGGCAAAACAATTTGCATTTGATATAAAAAAAATAGGGCAGCTTTGGAGAAGAGAAGTTGAGTCAGAGCTCTACGAAGAATGGCTTGAACCAGAAAGAACACAGAACAAGGAATAAAAAATAGAAAGCCCTGACAGAGATGAAGGGATGTGTTTTAGAAGCATTTCAAATGGGAAACCCATAAAATTGGGCACTGGTCAGATGGAGAGAATAAAAGACATGGACGTATGAGCACCCAGACAGGAGTAGCTGGGTCTGGCTAGGGAGGTGGTGCACACCTACACAGAGCTAAAAGCTAATAAATACTACTTTAGTTGTACCGTGTGACAAAGTTAAAAATTCTTCATGAAACATATAGTCATAAGAGACATAAAGTGCCCCTTTCAGCAACTCCTATGTGAAAAAGGAGGCCAAACCTCACATTCCTCTCAGTGTCCTTTAAAAAGGGCATAAATTAGAAAATGTTTTGCTGATACTTGATCTCACCCAAACTGGGAGGCCCATGGTTTGGCTCAGGAAAGGTTGATTATTTAACTCTTCTCCAGCAGCTTTCTTCATACCTCTTCAATTTTGCCCAAAGACAGAGCAGTGAAAACTAATACTGGATATTGAGGGAGCTATTTTCTGATAATGTTAAAATGCTCAACCAGCATCTTTTTAAAGTCCTTTCTTCAGTTGGGGAAAAGATGAGGCACTCAGATTGGATATCAAGAAGTTCTAGTCTGGAATGGGTAATCTTGTCAGAAAAAGAGGGGGAAAAAAATCAATAAGATAACAGTACAACTCAAATAATTTCAGTTATACCAGATAAACCTCAAATAACTGTGAGATTTTTCCAATTGTTTTTTTTTTCTAACTAAAGAATCCGGGTCTTTGAAGTTTTTTCTATTAACACTTGAAAATAGCAGTGGGGTACTGCAGTCTATGTAATGTTTAAGATGAGATCTAAAATCAAAATCTGAGACTCAAAGGCAACCTAATGGGTGACTGAGTGTGTATNAATCCAGTTCACTAGCTAAAATATTATCAAAAGTCAACAAATCAGTAATGTTAATCTATGAACTTTGCACTTTAAAAAATTGTCTTTACACATGATTGTTGACATAATCTAAGTTTCTCAACTTGAGAACTTCAGGTCCTAGAATTTTAAAAGGCAAAGAAATTAGATGCTCTTTTTGGAAATTTATTACAATAAAATAACATGGCTGATTTTTTTTTTTTTTTTGTGTTACTTGT
>NW_027529169.1:2881999-2971764 GCF_008692635.1 Crocuta crocuta | reverse complement strand
AATATATATATATATTTTATATATATTTTATATTTTTATATATTTTTATATATTATATATATGTAATCTCATTTAAATAAAACAATAAGTCCATTAAGCAAGTAATATTACTGTTCTCCCACTTTTACACACAGGAACACTAAAGTTTAGTGATGTTAAACTTTCCCAAGTTCAATAAACAAAGAAGTCAGAATTCAATACCAAATACCAAATACCGAAAGTATTTCTTCATGTGCTCTAGATATATGATCTCTATAAGGGCTTTCTAATAAGTCAATTTACTCAAATAACCAATTTTACTATTTTTGTGGGAAAAAAGTGTACATATTAAAAATAAACATCTTGGGGCACCTGGGTGGCTCAGTGGGTTAAATGTTTGACTCTTGATCTCCGTTCAGGTCATGTTCCCACAGTTGGTGGGATCTAGCCCTGCATCAGGCTCTGCTACTGCAGAGCCTGCTTGGGATTCTCTCCCCCTTTCTCTCAGCCACCCTCTACTCGTGTGTGTGCATGCTACCTCTCTCTCAAAATAAATAAAGACATTTTTAAAAAATCTTAAAAAAATAAAAAATTAAACATCTTATTTTGCCAGCAACTGAAAGGAATGTTTTCCTTTCTTTCAATCAATCACAAGTTTCTGACTATCTTCACAATCAGTCTCACATAATACTGAAAAATTCCTGACAAGCTCAAAGTTCCCAATGGCCTTGGAGGATCAGATAATCCCTTTACTAAATGCCATCATCACAAAGCATTACTTTTTTTCCCCCTGAAAACAAAATACCAGTATTGGTGGGGGAGGAGGAATTTACCTTAAATGAAAGCAAGAACTTGATCAGAAGAAGAATTTTCTAGAAAAGAAAAATGTCCCTGCTTGCAATGGTTTTATTTTTCTTCTGTACATGTAAGATAGAGTATGCATGTACATGTGTGTTGTCTTACCTTTAAGTGACTTCAGGAAAGACTCATACTTCAAAACAGAGAGAGTATTTCTATGTATAATGATAAGAATGATGTTTTCTTTAGTTTTACATAGACAGCCCACCTACATGAATTCCACATCCTAGATGGAAACTAAATTAGTTTATAAATAAAGGGCATAGGTTGGGGTACTATATAAAATGCCTTCTCCAACTTCTCTAATATGCACCTACATGGAGTATTTTCATTAAGCACTTGAAGACAGGAACTTACGAGGAAAATTCTCATTCTCAGAGAAGCAGTAGACAAAGAGGTAAGAGGTGGTACCAGTTGCCTCCCTCTTTTTCTACATTTCCCACCTTTAATTCCAAGGAAGAATGCACTGAATCTCTTATTCCTTCCTTAAGTGACAGACTCTACAGTGCTTCTGAAAGCAGTGATCCTGATAAATAAAATGCCATTAAGTCTGAAAGCCATAGTTTTATGGACAACATTTAAATTGTTTCCATGTGCCCTCTGCTCATGCAGGATCAGTCATGGTGATTGGTGTATTATAATTTCCCCTGACTAAATTGGTCTCTCTCCTTTGCTTTTTCCCCAAGGAACTCAATTTCTAGCAAGGAGCCTTCCTTGCTCCCTCTATTTATTTTTTTTCCATATTAACTATAATACGAAGGACTGAAATAGAACCCAAACTCAGAGATTCCTATTTTTCTATGATTGGCAGGCATTTGTTCCATTAGAAACTCATTAAGCATTTTTTATCCTACATTTCCATTCATTTTTGTATTAATTTTTGAGTCCCAGTTTTGTGATGATAAAGCTCGGGATTCTCAAGGAAACTATTTAGAATACAATAGAATTTAAGTCGATGGAGTATTGTTTACTTTTGATACAATGTTTTACCCTTCAGATATTTGTTTTTAATAATAACTAAAAGAAAAGTGAGCTTTAGAAGCAAGTGCATTTTAAGTATACACTTCATATAGGAAATGGAAAAGGAGTTATTTAAATTCCAGTTCTGAAGTAGGTCTTTCCTCTAATTTCCACAGAAAATTGGAGAATTGATGGTGCCCATTATACCAACTAGCTCTTAATCCTGGACACTGTTGCACCAACAGTCTTTTACTTTTGTTTTATAATTTCCTTTAATAGTTCATGCATTGTTTAAAGGCAATGACCAAGTCTCTTTCTTTAAACAAAATACATATGCTATTAATGCCCCCAGAATCTCTATAAATTAAAAGGTAACTATCTACAAAGGAGTTATTTGAAAACAGCAAGTTCTCGACCCCTTTCAAAATTATCCATATGCCCACTATTTCATGGAATGCTTCCTTGGCTATACTATTCACACTAAGTTAAAACATAAATGTGCATAAGAGGAGTTACATTCTGGCCTTTCTCAAATTTTTCCATCGGGATATCACTGATGAGGTGGAGACTGAAGAATGAATACATTTACCCTGAGGTTGGGGCGCAGTTTCCAAAGCAACCCACCGCCAACTTGAAACTTCCTTGAAGTCTTATACTATAGCCTTAAAATGCATGCAAATTCTATTTACTTCTGCCTAATGTATCTGTTTGATTTGATATAAAAATTAAAGTGCTTATCTGGATTAAAACTGACATATGAAGACAGTGTGTCTTGGTGCTTCTTACACTGCCTGGAAGATCTACTAAGGCAGGCTAACCTTTAAACCATTAATGATCAATTAACACAATGCTGCGAATAAGGGCATTGGTAACTTTCAATTGATTCCTCTTTTAAATGGAAGGAGCGGGTGAAGATAGAGATTCAGTAAATGGGGAAGAGGCTAGTAGTGAGGGATAACTGCCTCAACTCTGGTGATGGGTTGCTACTCAATGTAATCGTGAGTCTGGGAAGAAAAGGATGCCACAAGAAAGAAGGAAGTGGCTAGAATGAAAGCCTAAAGGGAAACCAAGTCAAACTTCATGATATCCCGAGGGCCAAAGAATGAAGCTTCCTAGAAAATGAAGCGACTGGTCTTGGTGATATAGGGGAAAAAAGATACTCTTGAAAACAAGTAGAAAAAGGCAAGCACTAAAATTGTTCTAGCAATAAAAGAGAGATGATTTCTCATTCATTGTATACTTTGAAAACATCAAATTAAAGAATTTCAGTTTCAGGGCGCCTGGGTGGCTCAGTCGGTTAAGCCTCCGACTCTTGATTTTGGTCAGGCCGTGATCTTACAGTTCGTGATCTAACCCCATGTCAGGTTCTGCACTGACAGTTCGGAGCCTGCTTGGGATGTTCTCTCATCTCTCTCTGTTCCTCCCTCCTGTTCACATGTGCTCATGTGCTCTCTCAAACTTAAAAAAAAAAAGAATTTTGTTTCTTGGTATTAAAAAATGATATATTTTATCTCATTTTAATAAGACCTTCAAATAATTGATATATCTTATCAAAAATTATTGAAAGATGTAGGGATGAGCACTGGGTGTTATATGGAAATGAACTTGACAATAAACTATTTGTAAAAAAAAATTATTGAAAGAGATCAGAGATCAGTGGCTCCTGAGGATATACATTCTGAGTGATTATACTAACAATATGAAATACAGACTTCCACACACAAAACAGCTAAAAATCTCAACATATATTCAATCAGAGCAATCAAACTTATCTTGTTTCTGAGCCTCAACCTAATGGATATAAGTCATTGATTGCTTTCCTAAACCTTTTACAATGTAAGTTTCCACATTATGTATAAAGGATGAATTCCTACTACCCATCACTCAACTTTAAGATTTTCAATCTTGTTTCTTCTGTCCAACCACTTTTTTGTGTATGTTTCTTTCTGGAATATTTTACAGCAAATCTCAGACATCATGTTATTTTACCCATAAATATTTCAATTTTATATCTAATTGATTTTACATAATATCCATTGCCATTATAATCCTTTAATGTCATACTTAATTATGTTTACTAGTAAATTCATCAATTATATTTTACTGATTAGAGTGTATATAATTTAGTATTTCCATACCATTATCTAAGTGTAAATATTTAATCTGAATTTAGTATACATATCATCCAGATCTAATACTTTAATTGAATTGACTGGTAAATTTGGTTATGAACTGTATTAAAGGGTTTTTTTCCCCCTGTGTTAACTAGCCAAGTCAGTAAAACCATCTGTGGTTACAGGCCTCAACTTAAAAATAAGCATCTGAGTGTGTATACAAGGAATCAAATCAACCACATCATATTCAAGTTACATAGATGCCATAGTATGTAATTATTAGAATAGTTGATTATTAATCAAGCAACTGAGACCATGCCAAGATCACTCCAACATAATTAACGTAGAGACTCAGTAAGGCTGTGGAAAGAGCTTTGGAATGCACACAAACCTAGGTTCCAATCTCTACTCTGCTACTTATTTAATGCCTTTGTTAACTAGGTAATAGCCTGAGTTCTAAAACCTCCTGTGTAGGATGGGGATATAAATGCCATTATAGCTATTGTGAGATTTATATGAGTTCAGTGTAGCTAAACCATCTGTCACATGATAAATACTCAATATTAATTGCCTCCCTGGAGAGCCTCCTAACCAACACTCAATAAATAGATGGAAGCAATCTAAAAATCATACTTAATTTACATCTGTTTTAAACATTTTGTATAATATTTCAAAATCAATTGTCCCATATAATCAGTAATAATAGATGGTAATAATTTAATAAATACAACTTTTTAACTTTTTCATTGAATAGATGTATGAATTTATTTCTTTCTTTTGTGTTGGATAATAAAGATAATTAGCAATCTCAACTTTTCTTGAATAAATTGTTATAGAATAAAGCTTCTCATATTTTTCTCAGGTAAGTAACTCAATGACGTCTGTACTTTGGGGATCAAGAACTTTATAAAGTAGTTATTATTAATCTTTAAATTTAGAGATGAAGAGACCAAACTCAAGGATCCAATAAGCATCAGATGGGAAATTTAGAATGTTGCCCAAAACCAAATGTATTCCAGTAATTTATCTCTCCTCTACTGATTTGAGGATAGTATGAAAAGCATTCTATTCCCCAAGAAAAGGATAAGACATTAACATGTATCTAGATATCGTACCATTTTACTTCATTACATAGGAATATCAAAACTAAATCAAGATGTACCCATGCAACAATGACCTTGTGAAAATACCATATACACACATGCATGCAAAATCCACCTGTTCTAATAATTCTGGTGTGCCTTTGCGGCTCCCTGAAACTCTCTTTGTTGATGAAGATGCTTTTTAATGCAGCAAGGTTGAGGGTTATTGATCTATAAAAGTCTTTACGATTCAGCTGCTGTGGAACTGTCTCCAATGCCTGGGCCTCAGGAGTGTGATTTTCCAGTGATGCCAAGTTGAGTCTTGGAAATTTACATGTTGTTATCTTTCTGACAATATATTGCTTTGTAAATCCTTTATGTGATACACATGCAGGACACTTTATAATCACAAGCTGTATATCTTAGTGGCTAGTTTATCTTTCTTTTTTTTTATATTGGCTCTGAAAATTGGCCTTAATCTGTGCAGAGGTCAGTTATCAATAGAATGAATCAGTTTTGTGTAAAGTGAACCAGTTGTTTTAGCTTCAGACTTCACCCAAAGCACGGATTGCATTGTGCGGTCTAGCTGAGAAATGGACAAGATTCTATTTTTGAATGATATACTAAATGAACAAAACATATTAAGGACGGAAGCTACAAAACCAGACTTCCTAGGTTGAATCCAAGCTCTGCCATTTACTAGGTCTGTGATCTTAGCTGAGTTGCACCATCTTCTGAGCTTTAGGTCCCTCACATGTGAAATAAGGACATACATAAAATTATTCCTACTCTATAGGATTTTTTTGAGCATATGATGAGGTAAGAACACTGAAAGTTCTTGAAGTATCTGGTGCATAATAAGTTCTCAACAAATAGGAATCATTGTTATCA
Source organism: Crocuta crocuta (assembly GCF_008692635.1). Classification (NCBI taxonomy): domain Eukaryota; kingdom Metazoa; phylum Chordata; class Mammalia; order Carnivora; family Hyaenidae; genus Crocuta; species Crocuta crocuta. Next base: position 2,965,880 of record NW_027529169.1, on the reverse strand, counting down.
TTAACATAGTAACAAAGACTATAAGTGATATGTGAATGCTGACTTCATGCCAAACACTACCAGGTATGTTCAAAATACTGTAATCAACTTTCATAGTAATGTGTAAATATTTTCTTCTCTGTTATGCTAACAAATAAACTAAAACTCACAAAGGTTACTGACACTGCCTAAATTCACGGAGCCAGCAAGCAACTGAGCTGAGAACAGACTTGATAGGCGCAAAAGCAGCCTCACCATCAATCCTGCTGATAGTCTACTAAGGGGTACACAACGTGCTTATATTACTACAAAGGTTTGGAATCAGAACAAAAAACATTGTTTATACTAGTTAATATCAATATTAGAGTTATTTTCCAATGCAGCTACAATAACAGCTAATTATACTAATGATGGAAGTTTTCAATAAATATGTGGTTTTCCTAGCAGGGACCAGCAATATTAAGCAGGTGGATGGGTCACAGAACCTTTCCTGGAGGAGGTACCCATGGATCCATGAGTTTAAAGCCTCTTCAAAAATGCTGTTCCTTCTACTTATATGTGTGAGTCCCTCCTACACCATTTCACTTTTTCTTCCTCAAGCTTTAAGCTTAAGTTTTCTCAGAAGAATTTCACCTGACCAACCTACATGATCCATTATTCTTTATATTACCACCCTGTTTATGTTGTTTGAAGTCCTTTTCACAATCTTCAGTTTAATAATATGTTTGCCTGCTTGTTGAATCCTTCCCTGTTTGTAAATATAAGATCCACAAGGAATGGGCTGTATTAAATATTCAATAAAATAAACGTTAAATAATGAATGAATACATGAACCCAAATATATTTAGATTTATCTCACATTTCTCAATTTTCTGGCCTTAAGTATAGATAACTTCTAATATCCCAAAGTTTACCCTTTGTTCATGGAACTCTTTGCTTTTTTAGAAATGTCATGACATCATTAAAAAAAAAAAAGCATGATACTCTTAGATAGCATTATAACTCAAATTAGAAGAGACCTATTAATTAATTTTCTATCTTATATGGGTAGATTGACCTTTTTACTCTGCTAATGTAAAATGTACATTACAGAGTATACATTGCAAAATGAGGATAATAATAGAACTGAATTCATAGGGTAGTCGGGATGATTAAATCAAGCAGGTTAAGTACTTCAGAGGAGCACCAGTTTTTGTGAGCATTCATAATTCATTGTTGTTTTTGAAAATAATGATGGTGACAAGTTTTTATAACCTCAGCATTGCCACCGTGGAGCATCTCTTTCTATAGAACAGTAACAACTGGGCAGAAACCACAGTGTGAGCATTGGGGAGGTAATGAGATCGCAGGAAAGTACAGTCACACAACATTTTACAAAGAGTCATGAGCCCTTGCAAATGGATAAAGCATCGCACAAATTATAATACAAATGAACATAAAATGTGTTTCTGTTCTCCTTTCAGAGAAAATAAAGGAAGTCTTAAAAAATAGTGGTTTGGATAGGAAGTAATAAACAGTGACTACTCTCACTGTATAATCTTAACATTAATTGCAGAGTCTATTTATTCTTCAGGTGTGGTGCAGAACAGGGGTTGGAAAAGTTTTCTATGAAAAGCCAGATAGAAAACATATGGCTTTGAGGCCATATAGCCTCTGTCATAATTACTCAATCCCATAAATGTAATACAAAAGCATCCATATGTAATACATAAATAAATGAGTGCGACTGTGATACAATAAAACTTTATTTACAAAACACAAGTAGTGGGCCACAATTCACCTGCAGATCTGGTTTCTGGTCTAGAGCATTGTCAAGACTAATTACTAATTAATTACTAATGAGTAATTGCCCTATGCCTCCAGTGGAATCTCTTTCACTTCCCAAACCCTTTTTGTTCCTCTACCCTCTAAGGTCACTTTCACCACATATTGTTGAAGATTAAATGATAAAATCTATGTTAATTTCCTGGGACTAAGTATCAAAAACCAACTTAGCTCAATGCATGAATAGATTGCCTAGTTTGAATTCTAGCTCTGCCACTTATTAGCTGTGTGGTCTTGGACAAGTTGCTTAACTTCCCTGTGGCTCAGTCTTTACCCCTGTGAAATGAGATGATAAAAGTACATATTACATAGGTTACTGAGAGAAGATACAATAAAAAAAGTATGTAAATAGTTTAGAACAGTGCCTGGCACTTTAAGCACTATATGAATGTTCACTACTACTACTATTACTACTACTACTACTACTACTGTTGTTGTCATTTTTATAGCTTTACAATTCCCAGTGATGCTAAATGCTATTATCTCCATTTAACTGGAAATCAAGAAAAGCTGTGTTCAAATGTGGTCTAAAGAATTAATGCTAGGAGAGCCAGGAAACACAGAGATCGGGATAGGCTAGAGTTAGGATGCCAGAGGTAAAGGTGGACACTCAATTGGTACAAAATTATGCAGGATGTTAGATAAACTAATATGTTGGACTTCTGTACCCAAAGAGAGGAAATGCCTAGGGAAATTGCTACCCTGGACCTAAAACTGATGAATGATGAATACTCAGTTGGTGAAGCAGACATGAGTTTTAAAAATCACATACAAAAGTTTTCAGAGAATAAGAATTTAAAAAGACAGGGACTGAGAGTCTTACGTACTGTAAGCATCATGCATACAACACTAACTAGTTTGCGTGGGTTTATGCTCATAGAATCTGAGTGGTTTCCCCCAAAGCTCCTATTATCTTCTAGTTTATCTGTTTACTTAGAACAGGATAGGAAGAGGGAAGGGAGGAAAGGCTCAAAGCCAACAAGTAAAATAAGTTTTTCCCAGAATGTAAGGATTGCAACAAGAAGCTAACCCCAAAAATGAACTAATATTTTCACACAAGATTCAGGAAGGAGAAGAAGAAATTCTAGTACAGAGACTAAAGCCAGTGTAGCAAATACACAAGGGATGGACAAGAAGGAGTAAAAAATATTACATAAAGAGATATGGTAGAATCAGCAGAAAGCCAAAATGCAGTATAATTCTTCGTGATTAAGAAACCTCACTGGAGTAGCAAGTTGAGGTCGAGGGACATGTAGGGATCTAGTCCAGATCTGATTGAGATCTAGTCTAGATCTGATAGTGTTATACAGTGTTATTTTTAAAAAGTCATTTTAAAAATTATATAGATACATACAAATATATGTATGTGTATGTGTATGTGTATATACATATATATAATTTAACCCAATAGGTCTAAAATATTATCATTTCTACATGCAATCGATATAAAAAACTAATGAGAAACTTTACTTTCTTTTCTTCATACTATGTCTTCATGTTCCACTGTGTATTTTATACTTAACAACACATCTAAAGTTGGGTGATATATTTTCACTGGTAATATCTCACCTGTATTTAGATTTATTTTTTTAAGTTATTTCTTTATTCTGAGAGAGACAAAGACAGCACGAGTTGGGAGAAGCAGAGAGGTAGGTGCCTTATGGGTAGAATGGAGAGTACAAGATAGGATGTAGCTCAGATAGTAGTCTATAATGTTGAGAACCAGTCTTAAACTACAACATTAAATGGGGATTTAATATGGAGGAGCCACTGCATGTGTATAAAAATAAAAGAAATAAAATAATCAGGATGGCACTCAAAGAAAATTAATTCTTGCCATGATGTATTAAATCCTGTAGAGGTCAGGATGCCTGGATGGCTCAGTCAGTTAAGCATCCGACTTCAGCTTAGGTCATGATTTCACAGTTCCTGAGTTTGAACCCACATCAGACTCTGTGCTGACAGCTCAGAGCCTGGAGTCTGCTTCAGATTCTGTGTGTGTCTCTCTCTCTGCCCCTCCCCTATTCTGTTCTGTCTATCTCTGTCTCTCAAAAATGAATAAACATTAAAAATATATTTTTTAAAATCCTGTAGAGGTCAAGGTGGTCTTGGCATTGTTGTTTGTACTTGTGGAAATGGATGAGAAAGGGGTAAATCAGAAGATGTTGTAATTAATGCTATTAAAACTGGCCATGGAATGATGGAGTTTGAAACTATTCATAGAATTTCCAAATTCCTAGTCAGAGTATATTTTAAACACTGTGTAAATCTGGCTCCAAAGTTGTATATGAGGTTATCCTATCCAACTGCACATATGGTTGAAAATGCCTGCAGTCATTCCTGAAAAATCAGACAGCTTACTTAAATACCTATTTTTCATATATCAACAGATTTCTCCAATGGAGGAAATGGGGGCAGTACAGTTCTCAGACCTCCCGACCCCTCCAAAATGAACACTATTGGACAGTCTGCAAATGATTTAATAGTTAGAGAGGGTTTGTAAAGCCAGTAATTTCCATCTCTGCAACTTTTTAAATTCAAACAGATATGATGAATTGCATGTGAATAGATTAACTTTCTGAGTAACTCTACTGAGCATGGACTCAAGAAATGACAAGGCAAAGATCTGGCTTGGACTGAATTATTTTTAAAAAATTATTGAACCTTATTTATTTTGCTAAGAGTAGGCAGTGCCTTTTCCTGCATGACCACAATGAACCCAGTGAGCTCTAACACAAGGAGACTGGTTTTCAACCTTTGAAAGAAAGGAGAGCTGCACTCAGTCTCAAGCAAAATGTTCACCTCAAGCTCCCCCTTTTCTGAGTATTAGGCTCAGCCAGCCAAGATCTTTTTTTAAATTTTTTTAATGTTTATTTATTTCCCAGAGAGAGATAGAGTGCGAGTAGGGGATGGCAGAGAGAAAGGGAGACACAGAATTGGAAGCAGGCTACAGGCTCTGAGCTGTCAGCACAGAGCCCAACGTGGGGCTCAAACCTACAAACTGGGAAATCATGACCTGAGCTGAAGTCAGACGCTTAACTGACTGAGCCGCCCAGGCGCCCCTCATCAGGCAAGATATTAACTGAATTGTAACATAAATTGACCTTTTGGATACTCCTATCAACGTCTGGACTCCACTCTATGCCTGCTCCTACTCACAAAATTGTCAGTGCCCCAGGTCATTCTTACTGAACAATGCCCCCTCTAATAGTCCACACACTAGACCCTACTGACATCATAATTTACCATTTCTATCAATTTCTTCACACTCAGATAAACTAATCCTTACTAATAGGTTTGTTGGTTTGTTACTTTTCACTAATCCTAAACAAGGTAATGTCTTAATTAGATTAAAATACACCGTTACCTTTAAATGATCACTAATAGGGAATTACAGATGCCAGCAGCAAGCCAGTTATAAAGATAAATTGAAGAGACTGGGGTTCCTTGGGATCCTACAAATAATACTGGGTAGACACCTTCTCCACTTACATCTAGCAATAACTCTACCCAAATCCAGATGCATATCTTCCACATAATTCATTTACACAATAAATATGCCCTGACTACCTAAAGTATAGGGGATAATACACTAGGTATTGGCATTACCAAGGTCAATTAGATACGGTTGGTATTCTCAAGAAAGTCACAAGCAAGCATGGTAAATAAACATATTAAATAATAATTACAGTACAAGACTTAATGAGTGAAGTCCAATGAGGGTACAGAGAAGGGAAAAGCAGCACTTTCTGAAAGATCAGTGGAAGATTTTATGTGAAAGGTGAAAACTATGTTGAGTCTTAAAGGATGAGTAACTAAGCAAGAGTTTATTAAGCAAAATAAAGAAAGGGCTTTATAGGCAGCTGAGGAAGGAGAAGAGAGGATAAGAGAGACAGCAGCGAAGGAGGGTGAGAGAGAGCAAGAGGAACAAAGGGAAAGAGAGAGTGTGAGGGAGAGACAGAGAGAGAGAGACACAGACAGAGAGAGTGAGCAATTGACTGAGATTCCTAGATTTTATTTGACCAAATAAAATTGGGGCAAGGAAATGGAGAAGATGGGGATTAAAGTTCTTCTCTCTACCCCCTGAGGGAATATTATTTTCACAGTATGGAGAAAATAACTAAAAGAGAGGAAGTGGAATTTACTGAAAGAATTTGAAATGAATTTACATCTAACCCCAATGGGTCTAGTTATAAAGTAAACTTACTTCCTTCTTAGTCTCCAAATATCCAATTACTAGAGTAGCCTTAAGAATAATTTGCATGTCTTTTTAATACATAGATGGAAAATACTTTATAACTCTAACAGCAATTATTAATGTAGCATTTTCTTTGGTGAAAGATTATTAAATACATTTCAAAGAAAACATTAAAGTCATTTTTTATACATTCCCTTATAATAAAATACCTGCTAACAGTAAGTACTATGTACCAAGCAATATGTAAGCATCAGATCTATATTAACTCATTTATTCCTCACAAACACATATAAATTAGGTACTATGAATTCTCCATTTTGCAGGTAAGGGTTCCAAGGCACAGATAGGTAAAGTGACTTAAGGTCACACACTGGGTAAATGGCAGAGTTAGGATTCAAAAGCAGGCAATGGGTTTTCAGAGTCCAGGTGCTTAATTACCACACCACATTATTTCTTGTAAGGATGGAAAGGGAACTGCCAAATGTGTCAACTCTGACAAAACAGAATCTGAACAAAAACTTCAGAATTATATTCTCCAGCAGTCATGTCAGTAGTCAAACGCCTGTCTTATGACAGTCTACTAAGCTGCAGTTTATGAAGATCAAGATGGGAATGAAAACCGAAGCTATATTTGAGTGAATGTGATTCAACTCTGAACATGAATCATCTTTAATTCAGAAAGTATTTATTTGTAGCACCATTTTGTCCTATTAGGTAAATAAAAACTTACCCCATCCCAGCCGCTACATAATGATCCTCCAGAGGGTGACCTAGGCGGGGCCTGTCCTTGTTTAAGGAAATGCTGACAACAGAACCTGCACTAATAGGAGCCAGATGGCTTCAAGGAAGGGGACTGCTCTGCTCTGAAATAGAAAACACTTCCATGAAACTTGAGGCTGGTGCATCCACCTCAACTCTATCTTTTCCAAGTTTCTGTGTCTGCACATGTGTACGTAACATGTTATATACGTGTTGCAGTGCAATACCTCTTTAAAGAAGAAGAAAATCTTACCAGAAGTGGCTGGATAAGAACATATCTTCTCTTGGTCACATTCAAATTGCTCTGCCTTTAATTACATGGCGTGTCCTCAGTGCCCTACTTTCAGGAACAGCAGTGAAGACATCAAGAATTACATGGACATAACTGAAGAATAGTTTTACTTTTAAAAGAAAGAAGTCAGGATAAGCCAAACTTCATTCTTTTGTTGTAAGGAAGGCAATTTCTTTCTTAGCAAAGAAGAAAAAAAGAATTTGACCACAAGTTACTCACAGTTATCTGGCTACTAAATATAGAAAGGAATTATTTAAAGCTAGTAGAATGTAGGCTATTCCCTCAATGAAAAGACCCCAATTATTTTCCAAAGCCAATATTCTGTGTGAATGCAGAAAAAGCTAAGGTGGAAATCAAAGGAACTGGATGTTAATCTCAGCTTTCTCTACCCAAAAATCACTGTACCTTTGTTACCTTACTCTTCTTTTCTGATAGTTGAAGATAAAAATGCCCCCATAGGATTATTGTGAAAAGAACAATAAAATAATAAGCATACATTAAATATGTGTAGTTTGGCTATTGATAACTGATAGGAAATCACTTCAAAATATTAACAATGCTATAGAAATTGTACTCTCTCTTCAGACTCATAATTTCAACAGAGAAGAGCTTTCTATTTTCTATATAAGAATTCAGTTGTTATTGGATCAATGTGGATAAAACAGTGCTCAGGGGAAAAAATGGTTGTATTACGAAAACACATCCTTGAAAATGTGTTCAAATGTAGGTGGTAATAAAGAGCACATATAGATGAAATTGTGCTTGATGGTAACTATGTAAAGGTCTGTAGAGAAGAGAGAATTAGGGAGGTGGAAAGAAGCAAGACGTTTATTATCCCACCACCACACATTCGCTTTACGCACTGGAAAGCCATAGACAAAGCGCAGGCAGCTGTAGACGCTCATCATGTTGATTTAATTAGCTTTGAAGATGTGTTCTATGATCTCTGTGTTGTACAATTGTGGACATTTATTCAGACGAACAGCTAAAAGCACAGCTTACACATGCTGCTCTGATTCAACAGAATTTAAACATAAAAAAAAAGGGGGTGGGTGGGAGGAGGAGACACCCTTTCTGTGAATATCAGTCATCTTTCTTCTTTTATTAAAAAATAGTTTTAAAAGAAAAGGTCTCATAGATAGAAACAACAATAGTTGGTGACTGAGACCAACTTTTACAGATAGGGCTGGCTCAAGACTACTTTGTTATCATGAGGATTTTAAGTTAAGCAAATCCATCCAATTAGATATTATGTCATCACATTCAATTTTGATCCTCCCATTTTCTGAACATTTCAAAAAGAACTATCGATTCCTTAATAGTTCCATAAATACAAACTACAGAAATCTTTGCTATTAAAAACATGTCCCACAGGGGCACCTGGGTGGCTCAGTTGGTTAAGCACCTGACTCATTTCAGCTCAGGTCATGATCTCAAGGTTGTGGGATCAAGCCGACATTGGGCTCTGCACTGACAGTGCAGAAGCTGCTTGGGATTCTCTCTCCCTCTCTCTCTCTCTGCCCCCTGCCCCTCCCCTGGTCATGCTTACTGTCTCACTCAAAATAAATAAATAATCATTTTTTTAAAAAAATCTAAAAACATGACCCACAAAGCTAGATTGAGAACATTTTTTCCTTCCTGGCCAATATTAGCTAGACTATTACCAAATTTGTCCTTTTTTTTAGTTTGAGACTATTTTTTTAATTTAAATACTATAATTATCACCTTTCGAATTGGCAAATGCATCTGCAAGTAAGACAGAGAACATGAATATATGTATATTTGGAAAAACTGTATTAACTGTCTAACTTTTTTCTAAATTCACCCTAATATTATACATGTATTTAAAGAACATTTGTATTGTACTCAACCTCAACTTAACTGCCAATGCTTATACATCTTCCTTCAGACTTACTCCTTAACCAGATGCTTTTTGTACCATCTATTGGTTTAAAGTAATAATAAGCACATAAGGTCAAGCTATGCCAACACCAAACTTACTGACAAATACAAAATCTTAAAAATGGCACAGAACAATGCATAGTTTCTAAAGGTGATATATACCATAGTGAGTTCTTCCTTACAGTCTCAAATTTCAAAAAGAATCTGGGTAAGCAATGATCTCCCTAGAAAACATAGGTGCTAGCATAGAAAGCATGCCAAGATATCCTCTTTGGCATTTTGAGTCTAGGAGCTTCACTGATCTCTAACAAGTCACGTATTGGAATGTAATTCCAATTACTTGGATAGATTCACTCTGATATATATATTTGAGGTTATTTCTCATTTAAAAATTAAAATACCAGGGTGCCTGCATGGCTTGTTTAAGCATCTGACTCTTGATTTCAGCTCAAGTCATGATCCCAGTGATGTGGGACTGAGTCACACATCGACTCTATGCTGAGCACGGAGCCTACTTGAGATTCTCTCTCTTTCTCTTTCTCTCTCTCTTTCTCCCTCTGCTCCACTCCCCTGCTCACACTCTTTCTCTAAAATAAAATTTTAAAAAACTCAAAATACCATAAACCTGGTTTAAAATAGTTTAGAAATTATGCAGAGGCTGATGCCAAAATGAAGTCCCACTTTGCAAACATTCTAGGAGAGTTTTCCATTATCAGAATGTACTCCCTACCTAGAAGTCTATATAGCTTCTGAAGGATTTATACATCCAATCCACAGTATATTTTCTTTTTGTTTGTTTATTTGTTTTCATTNGCGGAGAGAGAATCCCAAGCAGGCTCTGTACTGTCAGTGTGGAGCCAGATGCAGGACTTGAACTCACAAACACCTAGATCATCACCTGAGCCAAACCTAACTGACCCACCCTGGCACCACTCCATAGTACATTTTCAACTCAAGTCTATACACAGATGATGAACTATAGAAATTGCATTTCCCTCATTGTGTTTACTTCAGAAGAAGAAAAAAAACACTCAGAAAAAAGGGAGAGACTCTGGACCAAGATATGACATAGGAGGCTCCTAAATTTCCCTCCTCCCATGGACACACCAAATGTATAGTTTACACAAAGCACTTTCCTCTGAGGAAAATCCAAGAATTTGTTAAGTGACTCCTACACACCCAGCAACCGGGAAAATACCTACATTAATATGGGGTAGGAAAGTCAGAGACACAGAATCCCCATAAGCTCCACCCCTAGCACAACAACACACTATGAGGAGGGAACCCCAACTCCCAGCTCCTTCCTGAGGGCATCCCTACTTTTAAAGGCTGCTGCCTTAATCACCTCGCCTGATAGCCAACAAAGCTGGCATTCTTGAATGCCACAGGATTTTAACAATAAAAGCAGCAGCTTTTAAAAAGCTACAGAGGCAGCTTCTACAGCTATACATTCAAATGTCTTCTCAGCATACAGGAAGCTGGCAAAAAAAGTCCATCTCTCAGTTCCTCCCCAGAAGGGGATTGATTGCATTCTCTCCTAGCTACTGCCTGAGGGTCAAGAATCTAGGCGCTGACTGTCATCCTCATTTTGGGACACTGCTGGGTCTTGGCACACCCTTAACTACAGAAAGCCACTAAGAGAAAGACAATGGCTTGGATAATCACAAAGATCTGAAAGGCAACCAGAAGTTTGGACCAGGCTGATTGACAGCATTCATCTCCTACCTTTATCTAATATGCAGAAAGCAACACAGAGAGTGGGGAAAAACAAAGAAACAGAAAAATATGTTCCAAATAAGGGAACAAGATAAATTTCCATAAAGCAATCTAATGAAACAGTTAAATGATTTATCCAAAAAAGTGGTATATGCACAAAGGAATATTCTTTGGCTGTAAAAGATAAGGAAATTCTGCCATTTGCAACAACCTGAAGGACTTTAAGCTAAGTGAAATAAGCCAAACAGAGAAAGATAAATACTGCATGGTATTACTTATATGTGAAAAAAAAAAAAAAAAGCAAACCAGAAAGTTGAATTCGGAAACAGAGAGTAAAATGGTGGTTGCCAGGAAGAGCTGGGTGTGGAGGAAACAGGGAGAGGTTGGTCAAAGAATAAAATCTTTCAGTTATAAGATAAGGTCTGAGGACTTAATATATACTCTGGTGACTAATGTTGATAACACTGTATCATATCATTGAAATTGTTCAAGAAAATAGATCTTAAGTGTTCTCATCATTACCAGCGACAACAAGAAAGGTAAATATATGAGGCAATGGATGTGTTAATTAACTTAATGGTAGGAATCCTTTCACAATACTTGTGTATATCAAATCATCATATTGTATACTTCAAATTTATTGCAATTCTATTTGTCAATTACACTGCATTTAGAAGGGATAAAACATGTTGAATTCATTTTTACTCTCTGAAGTCATAGTCCACGCAATTCTCTACATAAACTTTACCAGATATTTTTATGCCATACATCCAATTTAAGCAAGAGGTACACATCATCTTTGTGAGGAAATTTAAAGGAAAAACCTATTTCAAACTTCACATTCCTTAATTTTAGTCAAAGATTCCCAAGAGATTTAGCACTCTTTCAAGCCAGTTTTAAAATGATCCTAAATCTCAAATAACTTACTCTTATTAAGAATCAAGGTCAATATTGTGAATTTTTTTACTAAGGGGTGGTAGAGATTCCTACCTAGTATCTAAATAAACACTATAAATTAAATATTGTATTTGAAACATTTATATAAATGAAATTGGTACAGTATGTATAGCATATGCAGTGTGTACTCTTTCCTCATTTTATTGACTCAGCACAATTATTTTAAGATTCATTCATGTTCTTGTATTTTCAACTGTCCATACCATTTTATTGCTGAGCAGTGTCCTATTATATGATCATACTACAATTTGTTTATCCATTTATTTGTTGATGGGCATTTAGGTTGTTCCTAGTTTTTCCTATGACAAATAAAGTTGGTTAAAAAAATACTCATGTAGATATTTGGACATATGCTTTCATTTTTATGGGGTAATTCCTAAGGATTGTCTGAATTATACACTAGCTATATATTTTAACATTTAAAAAATTGCCAAGCTGTTTTCAAATATGCATTACTACCACATTCTGACCAATATTTGTTATGGTCAGTATTTTTAATTTTGGCCATTCTAATTTTGGCTGTATAGTATATGCCTGTACTATAGTCTTACTGGGATTTAAATTTTTATTTCCCCGATGATTAATGATAGCAAGTGTTTTATCATGTCCTTTTTTGTCATCTATATTTTATTTGGTGAGGTAGCTTCAAATACTTTACTCATTTTCATCCAAATGTTTGTCTTATTACTGAATATTGAGATTTCTTTTACATAGTCCGGATCAAAGTCCTTTATTAGAAATATACTTGGAAAATATGTTATCTAAGTGCATGGCTATCTTTTCATTCATTCTTCTGTCATGAAAAGATAAGAAATTTTTAATTTTGATGAAATCCAAATTCTTAATGTTTTGTTTCACAGATTTTGCTTTAACTGTTGTATCTTAGAAATCTTTGCCTAATCCAAAGCCACAAAATTTTTCTCCTCAGTTTTTTTAGAAATTTTAGTTTTAGATTTTACATTTTGAACTATAGTCCATTTTTTAGGGGCACCTGGGTGGCTCAGTCAGTTAAGTGAACTATAGTCTATTTTGAATGTTTTATTTGGTGCCAGGTGTGGATCAATATGTTTTTGCATATGTATACCCAAAACCATTTATTTAAAAAGATTATCCTTTCTCCATTGGCTTGTCTTTACACCTTTATTGAAAATGGCCATATATGTGTAGGTTTATTTCTGAACTCTGTTCTGTTCCATTGATCTACTGACCTCGATAGCAATACCACACTGTCTTGATTACTGTAACTCTATAGTAAGCCTTGAAGTCAGGTACTTTAAGTCCACTGACTCTATACTTCTTTTTCAAAGTTATTTGAGCAATTTGAGATTCTTCCAATTAAATATAAGTTTTAGAATTATTTTGTCATTTTCTTTAGAAAAGTAATCTGCTGGGGTTTTGATTAGGATTCCCTTATTTTAAAAAAATGTTTATATATTTTGAGAGAGAGAAAGAGAAAGTATGAGACAGGGAGGGGCAGAGAGAGAGCGAGGGAAAGAATCCCATGCGGGTTCCATGCTGTCAGTGCAGCACCCAATGAAGGGCTCAATCCCACGAACTGTGAGACCACGACCTGAGACAAAAATCAAGAGTCAGACACTCAACAAACTGAGCCACCCAGCACCGTGATAAGGATTCCATTCTTTTGATAGTTCAGTTTGAGGAGAACTTGACAATAGTGAGTCTTCCAGCCTATTAATGTGGTTTATCTCTTCAATTGTCTTTTCTCTTCTTTAATCATTAGATTGTAGTTTTCAGTGTACGGTGTATAGATCTTGCATATTATTTTTGATTTATGCCCAAGTATTTCATATTTTACCCTATTATAAATGGCAATGTTTTCTTAATTTCAATTTCTGATTTTACTTACAAGTTTATAGAAATATAATTTGTTTTTATATGTTGATCTTGTATCTTATAATTTTATTAAACTTATATATTAATTCTAGTAGCATTTTTGGTAGAATTCATCAAGCTATCTGCATAGACAATCATGTCATCCATGAATAAAGACAGTTTCACTTCCTTCCTTACAATCTATCTATCTTTTATTTCATTATGATGTATCTTGGCATAGTTTTCTTCTTATTTCTTTGCTTAGGATTTTTTGTGCTTTATAGATCTATAAAGTTACAGTTTTCATCAAATTTGGGAATTTTTCAGCCATTATCTCTTCAAATATTTGTTCTGCCTTTCCTCCTTCAGAGATTCCAATTATTCACACATTAAGATATTTGAAGTTGTCCCATACTTCAATGATGCTCTATTCAATTATCTTGTACATTTTTATCCCTGTGTTTCATTTTGGACAGTTTCTATTGCTGTATCTTCAAGTTCACAACTCTTTCTTCTGCAATATCTAGTCTGTAAGTTAATTTCATCCAGTATATCTTTTCATCTTAGAAACTGTAGTTTTCTTCTTTAGGAATTTTCTTTGGGTAATTTTGTGCTAAGTGGCATGAGAACAGCATTTAGTATAAGGTTAATTATTTCTCACCAATGGGGCAAGACCCCTCTGAGTTCTCTACCCTATGCCATATGAATTATGAGGTTTTCCCACCTGACTGGTAGGACCATCTACAGCCCTGTGTGAGTGCCAGTCACTCTTCCCTCTGATACTCTCAAATGGTTCTTCCTAAGCCACAACTATCTTCTTCACACCCTGTGCCCACCAATACTCTGTTGAATATACAAATGGAACTCTCCTCAGATCTCTAAACTCTCTCTCTCCCCATGCAGCTCTCTCCCCTCTGGCATCTGGTCCCCAGCACTCTAGCTTTTTTGATCCCCTCCTATCCCACTTTCATTTTCCTAATTCAGGGAGTCCACTAAATTATTCTTGGGTTCCTCTATCTGGATGATGGCCTTAACACTCTCAAGGCAATGAGTTGAGACCATCCAAGGACTCACACCATGAGCTTTCCACCTCTTAAGGATCACTGTCCATCACTGCCTGATGCTCCATGTTTCTCATATATTTCATCTTGTTTACTAGTTGTTGCATATAGGAGGGTTAATCCAGCCCTGGTTATTCCATCCAGGTTGGAAACAGAAGTTGTGAAAGTATACTTAATTTGTTAAAGCTTCCAAGTCTGTTTTTAAATATATATATGTTTGTGTGTTTATGAACTTAGATATCCTTTTATCCACATGGAAATACACTTTCTCTTAGGATGAAAATAACTTCTTACAGAAAAACCTACTTCTTACAGGAAAACCATAATTAATTCAACAATGTGTAAGGAACACATTATAAAATTATCTAACACCTCCTGCCAATCACTTCTTTCTTTAATGAAGTTGTACAAAAATGATTCATTCACCATTTACTCAGTTTTCTTAGGCTAAGCCTTTCACTAAAAAGGAAAGATTGGAGAGAACAAAACCAGACAAACTGGTCCCTTTTGTGCCTGGGAAAACAAAAGAATTGCTCTTGTTAAGGACATATTAAAACACAGTTTTAACTATCCCCTACTAATAAGATACATCCTTATAGCGCTTACATTTTTCTCTTATGGAGAAGAAAAGTAAAGCAGCTTTCCACATACAATATATCATCAGCCATGTCATTTGAAACTTTCTCATATATTTTTATTATTTTAAAAAGTTTCAAATTGACATGGCAAGCAAATGTCTGTGAAAACTCTAGTGTCTCTATGTATTTTCAAGCCTCAGCATGTGAACAAAAGAGAGAAAGAAATCTATCTCACCTAGCTAAGGAAGCATGTAAGCAAAGGGTATCACCTTATTCTTTCAAAAGAGTAGAATTTCAAAGCCTTATAATTTGGTAGGGAGGAGCAGGGAAGGAGACAAGTCAACTGATACCAGTGAAGTTAACTTGAGATGTGAGAAAGTGTGGATAAGAAAACTCATTTTCTACTACTTTTCCCTGTATTTCTTCTCTTCTTTCTTTTTTGTCATAAAGTTATATTTTTGCATTCTAAGATATTATAAGCAATTTGTATAATAAATAAGATGATCTGAGCAGGAACTAGTGAGTCTATTTTTTAATCTCTCTATATATCTCTTTTATCTCTTTATATATACATACATACATATACACACACACATATGTGTGTGTACATACATGTATACATTTTTCTGATTTCAATTTAATACTTAGAATCATAATGACCAAATACATTATTTACACTTGAAATGAGATTGTTCTTATGCAAATCTTTTATTAATTATGACAAACATAGGTTTGAAATTTAGTAACATCACTTGGATACACCCTAAAAGTCAATGAGTTTAGTTTTTGTAGGAGTAAAATCGGGGGTTATCAATGAGTGGTGTGTATGGAATCATAAATAATGTCAGTAACATGAATAACTTTAGGGAGGGATTTCTTGCTCCCAGTGATGGGGGTGGTGGAGGTGGGGGGAGCATCAGCCACAGCTGCAGTTGTTTGAAATAGGAGCACAGGGTATCAAAGGACACAGTGTCATGCTTGATTTGCTTAGAAAACATCTTACTTGTTCAGCAGTTCAATTAGAAAATGAACTTAATACATTCAGCCCAAATCTGAATCATTTGAAATTCTTTCCACCCATACTTCATCTACATCTAGGAGGGGAAAAAAATCAGGAGATTAATATAAACTAAGAATTTCTGTAAGTTACCAAGTAAAATCAATATTAACCAGAGACTAGGGCTATATGACCTGAATCCAACAATGTGAAACTTGTGACAGTGGTTTAAATTTATGGAACTCCTTCACAGTGCCTATCAATATGTCTTGTACCTAGAATGCATGACCAAATGATTTTAGAATGAATTCACAACTTTTGGATGTTCTTTTATTGGGCAAAACCCAAAGCTGAGGACTGGAAAATTAAGGAATTTATGGGAGTCACTTAAATTTTTTGAAGAGTTTACCTTCTGGACCTTAAGGAATTTATCAACATATTGAAATGGATCAAACTTACAGGAACCTTCAAGGTTTATGGTAATGTCTCAGATCCCTTTCTAATTCTGAGAGGATGGATTATGTATCAGTGTCTGGCATGCTGTAGCCATTTACTAAATGTTGCACATTCTGATGATTCAGTGAATGAATGTCCTTTAAGAGCAATGACTGTAGCTTTTAGGCTCTAGCCCTTCACAGTTTCTAGTCAGATAATATTCATAGCATTGTTGTATAGAATCTAAGTACTTGAAGATTTTGTAGAAGCAGAGAAAAAGGCACATAAAAACTTTATTTCGCAACCTCTTCTTATTACTTTAACAAAAATCATTTTTTTCTAACCAAAAACAAAGTTAGACATTTCATGTAGACATTCCAAATTCATTTACATCTTCATTTATTTACCAAGTATTACTGAGCTTCTATTAAATGTTAGACATTACACTATGTCTTGTAAAGACAGAACTAATGAATGAGGTGTTTCTTGACTACCGAAGAGTTCACCATTGATTGAGGAGACAGAAATCTAAACTAATAATGATGATGCCAATGGGTATCAGGCTGGAAAGAACATGTGTAGAAGACTCAAAGAGGAAGGAGTGATTAAGTCCAGACAGGGAAATCAGAGACATCAGTTAGGTAGGAGTGGAAAAGGCCAAGAGGTGATATGTGAGCAATGTAATCTGCTCATTAAAACAGTATAATGTAAAAATTATGCAATATTATAAAAATTATATAGATCCAAAATGTCATGTTACATGAAAAACGAGCTGGAGGGAAGAGATACAAGAATAAAAGCATATTAACACCATGCCTTGGGGCAACTGGGTGGCTCAGTCAGTTAAGCATTCAACTTTGGCTTAGGTCATGATCTTGAGAGTTTGTGAGTTCAAGCCCCGCATCGGGCTCAGTGCTGACAGCTCAGAGCTGGAGCCTGCTTTGGATTCTGTGTCTCCCTCTCTCTCTGCCCTTCCCTCTCTGTCTCCCATCTCTCTTAAAAATAAACATTAAAAAATTATTTTAAAAAATACTTTATTATTGAACACCATCCCTTAACTAGGGACACAAAAATAAATGGTTTTACTCAACTTTGAAAATGAATGGAATAGACATTAAACATGATTTTGCATAGTTCAAAGGCATCCACTTAGCTAAGATTATACTTTCCAAAAAGAGTGGAGGACATTAAAACAAGGAAAACACAGACCATACAGAAAAAAAGGACAAAAATTTTAAAGGATCAAAAGAGGAGAGGAGTATAGAAAAATATAAAGCAAAAGACAACATGAGGGAAACATAAATGTTATTTAAAAATTTATAACCATTAAAATGTACAATCAGCCTGTGTTGAAATACTTGTGAATTAAAGCAAAAGATAAAATCCAACTAGATGCTGTTCCCAAAAAGTATAACTAAAATAAGTGTCACAAAAATCTGAAAAGCATGAACAAATACATTTTAGGCAAATGCAGAATAAGTTCATGTGCTCCAAAACTAACACCAGAAAAAAAACAGAAATAAAAATCCAATGAAAGAGTTTATAACAGTGAAGTTTTAACATATGAAGGGTGTATTTACTGTTTGTATGTAGAAGTGGCATATGCTTTTATGCCCTAAATTACAGTTCGTTAAATATTGTCAAATACAAGGGGAAATCACCAATCACAATAGTATAAGAGATTTAATATTGACAGTTATTCTTGAACAAATCAAAATTCAGGAATATTAAATTTGTGTTTCAGTATGCCATAATGAAGTCAACACTTATATAAGAAATTCGAGTCCTTAAAAAAATAAGGGAAATTGTCTTTCAGGAAGAAAGGAGTTATTGTATTTAGAAAGGACTAATTAAAATTTTGAAAGGCAAACCTCTAATACTCAAAAACAAACATGAACATAGAGGGTAATATAATTAATAAGTTTGATCTCACACACGCTGTCAGACTGTGAATTGCATAATGCATGGAATATTTGCAAAGAGCAATAGTATAATACTGCTCAAAAAAAACCTCAATAAAAAAATGAAACCAATGCAGTTATCAAAAATACAGAAAACATTTGTTTCTGAGTTGAAAAACAAATGTAAATAGAATGGAAAGTCATATGTGCTCTATATTAAACCATTGGTAAAAGCACCCATACTTACATTTATTTCAGCAAAGTTTTTGGAATGCAAAGAGATAGAAAATATTTCAAAAATATCAAAACTAAGGAATAAGTGACTTACTATGGAAAATGAATTTGGTGTCTCTCATCTTTCTCTGCCACTATGAATTTCTAAAACAATAGGATACTGACAAGACTGACTCAATTCTATATTCAGTGAAGAGGATATAAAGACAATAGACATTATCAGAAAAATCGAAGAGATGTGAAACATAGTCCTTTTTTAAAGGGATCACATGGTAAGCACTACACTAAACACTTTGCATATATTATTTCATTTTAGCCTCATGTCATCCCTCCAAGATAGGTCTTTGGTGCCATTTACAAAAGAAGAAACTGAAACTTATATGAAGCAGCTTCTTAAGATCACACACCTAATACAAGGTAGAGTCAGGACTTCAACCTAAGTCTGTTTGATGCCAAAGTCCTTAATCTTATTTGCTAGTTTCTATAATTCCCCTAAATAGTTAACCTATAGGATATCTTTCCATCAAAAAAAAGGATATTTTTCCATCAAAGCATTAGACCAAAAACTATGGTATTTCATGGTAATCCAAGGGCTCCCTTACCACTCTCACAAGTTTTCTAACTGTGTGTCTTTCAGGGCACCTATCACCACTCCTCTTTGTTTTATTTTTCTTCTTTTGAGTATCAGGTGCATAGAATTGAACATGGCATGTATCACCATTGGTTCATGCACCTCCTTCTGATTCATATTATTCATTCCATCAAATACCATCCCCAGTCCTATTCCTTTCCCTCTTATATGAATATCACTTCCTTTTGTTATCTTTCCTTCTAATCTATCTTGCAAATGGTTACATACAGTCTCTACAAATTCCTTCTTTGTCTCTTATGAAGACGTTTTGGTTTTTTTGTTTGTTTTATCTTAAGTACATGGTTCATATTTGCCTGGAAAATCTTCTTTTGTTCCATTACTTTCAATTTAGTTGACAGGGTAATAATTGACCAGGTACTCTGACACCAAATACTAAACACTAGACCTCTAATGCTGCTTAACAGTGGAAGAGAGAAGCTGGAAGACAAATACAAGTGAGCTTTAGAACAGGAACTTTTCATCCTACTGTCTAGATTGAAAGGAATGGTAATGATCATGCTATCTATCAAAAAATAAACATCAAACTAGGAAAACTTCCCTTGTGGTGTTTCATAATACTGTCTTGCAATATTTGAAAGATATTAGGAAGAATAGGAGGTGGTGAATAGAAATGGAATATGCTAAAACACATTTCCAGTAATTTTCTAATTTTTTCACCTCCATTTATCAAAAGTCTACTTCATTTCTCTCTTCAAAATCCTCTCAGCTTCATAAGACCTTTTCCATGACAGAAATTAATCTCTTCCAAGCTCATTGTCCTTAATTAAAACATTTTTTTAGAATGTCCTATTGATTAGAGTTAGTTGTGTTTGAACTATCTCTCAACTAGACTGTAAATCTTTCTCTTTTTTAATGTTTTATTTATTTATTTTGAGACAAAGAAAGCATGAGAGGGTAAGGGGCAGAGAGAGAGAGAGAGAGAAACTCAAGCAGGGTCCATGCTGTCAGCACAAGCTCCATGTGGGGCTCCATCTCATGACTGTAAGACCATGACCTGAACCGAAATCAAGAGTCAGATGCTTAACTGACTGAGGAATCCAAGTGCGTCTCATCTTGGTCATTACTAACACAGGACCTTACACACAGGTGCCCAATAAACACTTGTGTAATTGAATAAATTACTGTACAAAAATATCATAATTCATGTTATGATTTCAAAACATTGGGAATGTGACTGCCACCACAGGGGGAAAAATAATTGAGGTAACATATACTCAAACATTGTGAGAGCATTCAAAGACATGTTAAATATAACATAATATTATATATTATATTTTTATTATTGCCATGATGTTAACAACTCAATACTGCCTCTATGGCTTTACTGACGTATTGCTTCTATGGAAATACCTTGCTTTGAAAGTATTTATCTTTTTAGTGAATTAATGCCATTTTCTTTTTGGCATTAGTTTTACAATTCTCTATATTATAATATAATATTACTACAGACTGAATGTTTGTATCTCTGCAAATTCATATGCTGAAATCTAAACTTCAATTCGATAGTATTCAAAGATAGGGCCTTTAGGAGGTGATGAGGTCATGAGGGCAGAGCCCTTATGAAAGAGATTAATATCCTTATAAAAGAGACCCAAAAGGTGCCTTTAGCCCTTTGGCCATGTGAGGACATAACCAAAAGACAGTAGTCTATGAACCAGGAGGTAGGTCCTCACCAGGACCTTGATCTTGGACTTCCCATCCTCCAGAACCATGAGATACAAGTGTTTGTTGTTTAAGCCATCTAGTATTTTTGTTACAGTGACCCAAATGGACTAAAACAAGTATATGAAATATTTGCAATGTTCATCCTAAATATTTAATGTCTGGAATTTTAAGTGATATAAAACGTAACTTTGTATTTCCATGAATTTTATAGGGCTCTCCCACTGTGATTTCTTCTATGTACCATAAACATTTTCATCATATTAACAAAGAAAGGTAACATGTTGAAATATGCTATTTGATTGAACAGTTTACTATAAAAAAAAAGCAATTTTATTAGAACATTGAGTAGATTTCCTTGTTGTAAAGTTATCTCTCTACATCTGTAGTACATTTTAAGGAGAGATTCTCACGTTCAAATTATTAAATCCATCCTTAACCACATATTGTAGATAAATGCTATACAGATTTATCTCAGAGAAACAGAGCTGCTTTCCCAAAAATTTTTTTAAATTACCAGATGAACCAGATGTTTAAATAAAACTGTGTGTCTTGAGATAATGCCCAAAGTTCACGATAACCTGGTCTGTGTAGAATTGTAGGAGTGTATGCTCTTCATCGACAAATGCCACCACATCTGGTTCTGCAAAGAAATTGTCTCTAGGGATACATGGAAATAATTTTTTTTTTATTTTTTGGAAAGAAAATATTGAAGGAGAAAAAAAAGCAGCAGAGATGTTGGCCTTTGCAATTTGAATCCCTAGCCATTCTGAGCTTTAACCAAGACCTTCATCATCATACAGCAATTACATAGTATAGACTGTTAGTTACTATAGACTATCTAGAACCTTTAGTGAATAACAATTGCTAAATCCAGCTATGAGACTGATAGCTGAGTCTCTCTGCTGAAGACGGTCAGTATCATTCAGGAGAGTCTGTAAAGAGAATTTGAGCTTAGAATCTATAAAGACAGGCAATCCTCAGCTATAGCTGCTATTCACAATTTTGACTTCTTTGAATTCCTCATAGGCATTTTACATCTCTTTAGTATAGTCCTTTCCTAAGAAGACTCTTAATGGGGACCACATCAAAATTCTCACAGTGCAACCTTCATTCCACCCTTCTCTAAGCTTTACTGTGAAGAATTTGTTTTAAAACTTAAGGCCTGAAAAAGTTTGCCTCTCCTGAGGCATGGTTATACTCCCTTTGATCTGATCGTGAAAATTAACAAACCAACCAAGATTCCCTTTTCCCTCAGAATCAAATCTGAGGCTGAACAATAGTAACTGTTTAGAGTCTAATAATCTGCAAATATTTTTCCTACCTTGCATTTGACTTTCTACTTCTGCTTATGATCCCCTTCATCCTTACTTTTTATGGCTCTTTTATCATTATTATAAATATGAAGTACCACTGTAAGATAATTCAAATCCTTTATGGGTCAGGGGGTAAATAGGTAAGGAACTAAATGTGTACTTATGATTGGTCTATTTATCCACCAATTAACCTTAATCCACTGATTAATTTCTATATCCTCTGTCCCTTCCCAAGTCATCCTCTCTTCAGTAAATGGCTCTGCTGTTTACCCAGATCTCATGCCAAAAACCTAGTAACCATCTCTAATTATTCTCTTTATATCATCTTTCACACACAATTTATCAGTAAGTTCTATGAACTCTTCTCTTGTTTTTAATGTTTTATTTATTTCTGAGAGAGAGAGACAGCATGAGCAGGGGATGGTCAGAGAGAGAGGGAGGTACAGAATCTGAAGCAGGCTCCAGGCTCTGAGTTAGCTGTCAGCACAGGGCCCGACACGGAGCTCGAACCCAAGAACCGTGAGATCATGACCTGAGCCTAAGTCGGACGCTTAACCAAATGAGCCACCTAGGCGCCCCTCTATGAACTCTTCTAAATTACATTCTGCTTATTTTTTAAAAATCCCGCTATTACTACAATAGCTTATTAACAACTCTCCATTATTCTCCTCTTTTTCTACTACAATTACTTTTTTAAGACTTTCTATTTTGGGGCAGCTGAGTGCCTCAGTCATTTAAGTGTCCAACTATTGATTTTGGCTCAGGTTATGATCTCACAGTTCCTGGGTTCAAGCCCTGTATAGGGCTCTGTACTGACAGCATGAAGCCTACTTGGAATTATTTCTCTCTCTCTCTTTTTCTGCCCCTCCCCTGTTCTCTCGTTCTCTCTCTCTCTCTCTCTCTCTTTCTCTCTGTCAAAAATGAATAAGCTTTTTTTAAAAAAGGCTTTATATTTTTAGAGCAATTTTAGGTTCAAAGAAAAATTGAAAGGAATATTCAGATGTATCCCTTATACCTCCCATCCCCTTGCATAGCCTCCACCATTGTGGACATCCCCCACCAGAGTGGCACATTTATTACAACTGATGAGCCTACATTAGCACACTGTGATCACCTTAAGTCCCTAGTTTACTGAAGGTTCCTTCTTGGTGTTGTGCATTCTATGGTTTAGGACAAACGTCTAATGACATATACCCATCATTATCGTATCACACAGAGAGTTTACACTTCTCCAAAAATCTTTGTAGTCCACCTATTCATACCTCCCTCCACCCACAACTCCTGGTAACCAATGATATTTTTCTCTATAAGTTTTTCTCTATTCCAGAATCTCATATAGTTGGAATCATACAGTACTGTAGCCTTTCCAGACTGACTTCTTTCACTTAGCAATATGCATTTAAGATATCCCTATGTTATTTCATGGCTTAATAGCTCATTTCTTTTTAGTGCTGAATAACACTCCATTGACAGGATGTGCCACGATTTATCCATTCACTTGCAGAAGGACATCTTGGTTGCTTCCAGGTTTGGGCAATTATGAATAATAAAGCTGAAATAAACAACTGTGTGTCGGTTTTTGTGTGAATGTAATTTTTCAACTCCTTAGGTACATACCAAAGGGTGTGATTGCTAGATGGTATGGTAAGATATGTTTAGTTCTGTAAAAATTGCCAAACTGTCTTCCTAAGTGGAATATCTGTTTGAATTCCAACCAGCAATGAATGAAAGTTCCTGTTGCTAGACAACTATTTTTTTAATGGAATGATCTTTTAAAATACAAAGCAAACAGTAGGGGGCTTATATGGCTCAGTGAGTTGAGCATTTAATTCTTGGTTTCAGCTCAGGTCATAATCCAAGGTCATGGGATCAAGCCCCACATTAGGCTCTGCATTGTTTGAGATTCTCTCTGTCCCTCTGCCACTCTCCTCTACTCTCACATGGTCTCTCTCTCTTTCTTTCTCTCTAACATACAAAAGAGAATACAAAGCAAATATTTATCTTTGCTGTTTTACATTGTTCTATGCGAGTGCACTGCACTCTGTAAATTCACAGCTTCTTTCTCTGGCCCACATGATGCCATAATCCACATAATCTAGTCACTGCCTATGTCTGTCCCTCCAATCACAATGACCCAACCATGTGGGAAAGCCTCCTTCCTCAGACATGTCAACCTATTTCTTATTTTTTCACTCTCGGCCCAGATTGTCTCACAGCTGCCTCCCTCTGTCAAATCTCACCAGCCTATTCAAGTGCTGTCTTCTCAGAGATGCTTGTCCTCGCCCATCCCTCACCCTCAAAGCACCATCATCAAACATTGCCATTTCCCATCACCTGCCAGCTCTTTCCTCAGTTTTATTTTCTCCACTGCACTTATCTCCATCACGTATTATATTTGTTTATTTCTTGTTGATTTTCTGCCTTCCAATATGTTTCTTGAGAATAACATCATTGCCTTTCATGAGTATCACTTCATCCCCATATCCAAAAACACACATACTAGGTGCTCAATAAATATTCATTGAATTAATGAATATTTAATGTTTCTTAAATGTAAAGTTGAACTACTGGAATTGGACCAATGAGAAATAATAAATAATAGTAAGACATACTGCCTTCTAAAAGCTAAAATCTATTTGGAGGAATAAGTTCAATACGTACAACACAACTGAATAAAAATACAAGGGCAATCTAGGGAGGGCAAACACTTTGCCACTACAAATGAGCATGACAAGTTCAATGAACAGGTGAGAAAAGCATCCTGTCTAAAACTTGTACCAGAGCAGAACTTGTTCCTCCTTGAATGCTAGGTTGCAAAATGTGGAGTTTAATCTTTAGGCTACCTATTCTGTCCAAAAGGTGGACAGACTGCACGAGTTAAAAGCCAGGCTCTACCTCTTATTTTCTGTGTTAGTTTTTCTGTCTCTTACTTTCCTTATTTATAATATAATAGTAATAATAATACTTAACTCATTCACTCCATGTTTTGAGAGTGTTAATCAGGCATTGGCCTAGAATTAGTTTTGTTTATGACTTAAAAAGGCAAGGATCCTATTCTCACTGAGTTTTCTTTCTAATAGGATATTATTATAATAAACATATTACAAGTGTTTATCATGAGAGATACACATGGAAGTGCTTAGTACAGTACCTGGCACCAAATAGCAACTCAAAAATTCAGCTTTTATAATTTTACTGGACATCTGAAAATGTTGAAGACTTTGGAGCATAAAAAGATACTGAATGCAGAATTTTAGAAAGAAATAGAAATGATTATAAAGAATTGATATTAGAGGCTCAATCCTTTTGTAATTTGTATAATCTCATATCATTCTGCCAAAAGTAAGCAAAATTCCAAAACCATATCCTTGACTTTACTGGGAGCTGGTAACCTTCTTGAGGTTAGGTCAGTTGCCTCACTCTTGCCAATAATGGATTCTGGCAATGAATCACATATTGGTAGCCTACTTAGGAGCAAGAATAGATAATAAATAAAGAAAAACCATGATGTATCTCAGCACATTCTCAATTTTTACTTACTTACAAATCACAGGTGTCCAATATACTAAGTACTGTGCAGGGTATTCTCCCCCAAATTAAATCATTTCTGGTATCTGAGAGTTAAAGTAAGTGGAAAAGAAAAATATACAAGCATATTCTTGGAAAGGAGTGGAGAATTTAATATGGAAGTTCCAAGGGGGAGTAAATGGCTGTTGGAGAAGACTTTATGGAAAGGATAATGGGATATCCAATAATTAATAAGAGTTTGCCAGTCATAAATGGAAGAGGAAATAATACCATTCTTTATTGACAATAATGGTAATCACTAACATTCATTAAGGGCTTACTGTGTGTCAGTATTCAAAGTGTTTTACAAGGTTTAACTGCTAATCCTAATAATAAACCGTGAAATGGCTACTATAGTTATTACTCTTTTGTAGTTGAGGAAACTAACACCCAGGGTTAATAAGTAACTTGCTTGTGAACACATAGCTATGAAGCAATAATAGATGCATTTGAACCCAAGGAATCTAATTCTAGAACCTATGTTTATAATCATGTCATACTTTTCTCTATAGCAGGGACTACATTCCACTAACCTCATATCTAATTAGTGTTTTTTATAAACAAAAGTTAAATGGGAGAAATAAACAATCCTACTTTCAATTTCTATCTGTCAGCCACCCTTCATGTGGATAGTTCCTCAACACTGATTTCCCACATGTTGTAAAAGCAATGAGTATAATCTCCTTACCTCTCCCTTGGTCATGGAACAAACACATAAAAGGATTTTGTGCAATAATCAATTAGATTTGGAACAAGATATCCATCCCTGGGAATCACCTGCTACTTCATCTATCAACGTCACCAAAAGTACTGGTGACCTGAAAGAGCAATGTCAGGCAAAAAAAATACTGAAAGAATTTAGGAGATGCCCAGTTTTATCAATAGTTTTCCTTTTCAAATTGGTACAAAGCAGAAATTAGAAATTCATAGTCATTCACAGTAGGAGTGTTGCCAAACTATGAGTATTTGAATGTCAGACATGAGAAGAGGATTTAAGGCAAACTATGGATATCTTGGTTTTACTGGGGAAGTAAACCTTCTAACAACCAATGGATAAAAACCAATCAATCTTTCAGACTAGTAGAATATAATTTCTATGTTATAAAAATGGTTTCTAATTTTTCTTCCAAGAAAGCACGTGTACACACACACACATACACACACACACACACACACACACACAGACAAAAGTATGAGGAAAATATTTTTTATAACAAAATCCATGTGCAAGAACGTCCCAATAGTGTACAAAACACCTGAAATACAATAAAGACTTCATAGTTATTAATATTTATATCTATTCTATGGTTGTCTAATATCTAGTTAGCTGATTTTAAACTAAAATAATCGAATGTAAACTTCAAAAATTAATTAAATTTTGCCTATTTCCAGCAATTCCATTTCCATGGGAAATACATCATTTTGTAATACACTGCATGAATAGGCTACTTTATGTTTTTATGTATGTTTCAAGAGTAGCATTAGAGCATAGTGGTTATGAGAACAGATTTTTGAGACAGCTGAATGTATTTGAATTCTAGCTCCTCCACTGGCTAGTCATATGACTTTAAATTAGTCACTTGGCCATCCTGTGTTTCATTTTTCCTTTTGCAAATTTGTGAAAGGATCATTCTGTACCACACAGAGTTGTTGCAAAGATAGAAATTAGTGAACACGTGTAAAGCTTTTAGGACAGAGGCAGGAGCACAGAGATTTTCATTAAGTGTCTGCTATCACCTGCTAATGTTATTTTCACATAGTGTATCATCTGATCTTCAAATGAGCCAACATATTTTAAGTAGAACAGATACAAGCAGTCATAGGTCTTTTATATACTATATCCTTGTAGACTATATTTTATGTTGGGGTGTGTGTGTGTGTGTGTGTGTGTGTGTGTGTCTGTGAAAACCCTGATCCTGATTCTGAATTTCACAATGATATGCATACAGCAGGATTTCATTAAGTGGTGTGTTATAATAGCAATAAGGATTAAAATAATACTGATGAGTTCATGCATCAGTTTGCTGGACAAGGGTAGGAACTTGCAATTAAGTAGATAAAAATGTAACAATCAGAAATACAATTCATTACTAGATAATAATAGCAAACAAAAAATGCATAGATAGATTCAGATAGAAAACACAGGTTCTCCCTGTACTACTATTTAATAGTTGAAGAAATGTAGACCCTATGAGTCTAAATGGTTTGCTTATTAAGACTGTCCCATTTCAAAGACTTAAAATAACTTGCTCACAATTGTCATTACTTACTTATATAAAGTATGCATTTATCTTTTTTTGCATTATTTAAAACACAAGTCCCACCACAAATACTGTTGGAGTCACTGGGCACACCCCGTCCCTTTCCTGGGCCCACTGGCCAACTTCCGGAGCTCAGCTTCAGAGTTGCTCTCCCTTGGCATTGGACCCAGCACCCATTTCATCACCTTGTTTCTGAGCTAAACCTCCAAGGGATTCTACTCCACAATTTGTTCTGACAAGGAAAATAATCCTATTCATCATAGACAATTGAAGAGTATTAATAATAACATAATCAAATTGTTGAGGATCTTGTAATCCTATCACAGAAGCCCAGATAAAGACACTGGGTTGGTTAGCAGGAAATAAGGGATGAGGAAAGGAAAATAGGAATAAGCTGAAGTTCACAAAAATTATTTCTATGGCATCAAAGGAAAGTTGTCCAATAGCAAGATATGTTTTTCACATATCTAAAATTGGAACTGTAATAGGCTACTAAATGTGCATACCTATGGTCAGAGTACTAAATGTTTTACATACTGCTGTGGGTTAGATTGTGTCTCCCAAAAAGCTATGTTGAACAACTAGTCCCCAGAACCCATGATTGTGACTTTATTTGTAAATAGGGACTTTATGGACATATTCAAGCTAAGATGAGGTCACACTGGATTAGGGAGGGCTCTAAATCCAAAGACTGGTGTCCTTATAAGGAGAGAAAAATTTGAGAAACACAGATGCAGAGGGAAGAAAGCCATGTGAAGGCAGAGGCAGAGATTGCAGTCATGTAATCACAAGTCAAGGAATGCCAAGGATTGTTAGTAACCACCAGAAGCTAGAGCCTTCAGAACGAGCATGGCCCTCTCAGCACCTTGATTTTGGACATCTAGACTCCATAACTCTCAGATAACACATTTTTGCTCTTTTAAGCCACCTAGTTTGTGGTACTCTGCTATGGCAGTACTGAAAAACTAATGCTTTATTTTATTCTTTACAGCAATGCTGTGAAAAGTATTATGATCTGAAATGATGGATTTAAAAAAAAAAACAAACACTAAGATTGGAGAAGTTAGAAAACTTGGCCAAATTCATACACTAGAAAATAGACACAGAACTCCATCCAGGTCTATATTTCTCTCACTCCCATTCCCTTCCCCACGCTAGCTCCTGTGACCTGCACTCACCCAGAGAATATCACACACTTTTGTGTTGAGGGCATGGGTGTTATCTGAATTATGCCACATAGCCATAGTTTCCACTTCACTTATTCTCACCTAGCTCAGAGAAGCCCTGTTTTGGGCCAACACCTGTAGAGAGCTAGAAGTTCTTTAGTATCTGATTTGAAAGGGAGAGGTAAGGCACAGGAGTAAAAGCAAAGTGCAGATCCACTGTGGCTTCCCTTCCCCCTGGTGAGATGCCTATACTCGCTTCCTGAGCAGCTACACCTTCCCTCTCATCTCATATTTAATTGGATAGGAGATATTTTATTTGCTGAATTCTGATTTATTGGAAAGAAAATATGATCAAAAGTTATGTAATGAAAACTTTCAATTAGGAGATACAAAGTAGCTGCTTGTGCAAATAAAGATTCATAGTTGTTTGCGTAAAAATTCAGGAAACAATGCTGAGACAATAATTTGAAGCCATCACTGGTTCCCATTTGAGATGAAGAGCTGATCTTAAAGTGTCCTAAGCCTTTGTTACATCTTTGAACAGATTCTTTAAGCCATGCAGAGAGAAAGCAACAAATAAAACTAAATTATGCATTAGCTTCTGAGGAACTCTGATGGAGGCTGACACGTCAGCCCTCACACGTGGCTATCATCTGGATGCTCATCTGCTCCTTTGCTTAGAGAATGAGCTTTTGGCATGAGAAATTTGTTGGCTGGTGGTAAGCAGCTGCCAGGCAAGCCTCCAGGTGGTCACCTGCCTCACTCCAATGAAAAGCGATACTTCATAGCAGTCATGCTGAAAGAATTTATGTACACAGATATATGAAAATCAGATTTGTCCATTAGTAGTAGCAGACTACTAACATGGTCTTGAATCTCTAGAATACAGCCATGAAGAAAGATATAGGTGGAAAAGTTAACTCAGCCATAATGGTTCATAGGAACCATCTCAACTCCCAGAAGAAAGCAGGATGGTTTGCTTCAAAGGAGAGGCCACTAAGCTAGAGGTGATTTATCCTGGGATTCAATTTACCCTTCGTTTATTGGATAGATACTTGGTATCTTGAAGCAACTGATGTTATAATGATGATCAAAAAGTAATAATGTAGTGAGTGGTGATCAAACAGTAATAATGTAGTGAGTGGGGAAAAAGGGTTTTGAATCAAGTTCTAACCCACCACCCTGATGTTCACAAGCTATGCTGTTCTGGCAACTCAACCTCAGTGTCAATATCCTCATCTGTGCACTCAATCATCACACCAAACTCACCGGCTGTGGTGAGCTTTATTCTCAGATGACACCACGCATGTAAAGCACCTGGCCAGGACTTGCATGCATCAAGTCTCAATAAATATGTGTTTCTTCCTTTCCCTCTCCAGTTCTCAACCCCTCCTTGATAGTAACCTTGGTTTTACATAGGTCTTACTCTACTGTCAATGCCTCTGTGTATCAGACACACTTCTTCTAAATGAGTCTCATGTCATCCCTTCTGGTCCCTGAGACAGAGGCTACATGACACATTTAACTCCTGTGGCCAGAACATAAAGAGGGCGTCCTGAGAAAAAGCTGCTTGTAAACTGATTGACATTGTAGGTCATGTTTAGGATTTTGTACTCTCTCATAGCAGTTAAGAGGAGACATGGAGGGCTTTCAATGGACTTTCAGTTTGAAGGATCACTCTACCACTGGAGACTGAACTACAGAGACAGGAGGAGATGCATGGAAACTTTTGCAATAGTTCAGGTCCTGGAGTAGGAGAAGAGACAGGGGATCTTGAAGAGAAAAGGAATTAGACAGATTTAAGGGGAAATTTCAGGTAAAATGTTAAACTGGAGACTGATTAGATACGAGGTAGAGAGAGGTACAAGAAACAGTGGCACATCATAATTGACAAGCGCTTACAATAAGTGGCACATAATGAACATTCAATAAATGTTAGCCATTATTATTTTTGTTACTATACTTATTATAACCACATGTTAAAATATGCTCAAATCACTCATAAGTTTGAAAAAATTTTTTGTTAGTAGGTAATTCTGAAGGGATTTTTACAGTTTTGTTTCTGAAATTCTTTGGCTAGGCATCTCAGTAAATTTATAATTGGTTATATTTTATGATGAGCATCTTGCAAATTCCGGAATGCTTACAAAAAGGGAAATCTAAACTACAGATTGCTTCCAAATGTCATGAAAATTTTATGAATAGTAATTTTAACAATTAATGAAGTTGATTTAATATTATATTCTGCAAACATTTAATTAAACATTGATCAATGTTAGTTTTATGGTTTTCTCTTGCAGATTTTGGAGCACATGATTTGTTTCCAGGACTCAAATATTTTCAAAGGGCCTTAAAATAACTCTCAGGTCCTAAGTCATGTGTCTTTAGTAACTAATTAACAGAATAGTCCTGAAATGGTGGACAACTGAGATAGAATAAAGTGAAGCCACAATCATAATAAATTGGTTTCTGCTAAAGGGAACAATTGAGAGAAAATGACATCACATGATCTAATTTTTCTCAATTTCTATTAATTGGTTCCCGGGCTATCTTGTCCTTAACTTGGGGAGCTAACTAAATGTCACTGTAGTTTAACAAATGCCATTTACCCTTTTCATCTTATTTATGTGTAAATAAGGGCTTATCAAATATGTATTTTTGTCAGACTCCTTAGGAATCAAAACCACTGCATATTAATGATTATTCTGTAAAAGTATTAAGTTTTCAAAAAGACATTAAACACTACCTCTACAGAATAGTATTTTTCACCATGGAAAGAAAACATCAAAAATCATATAATTCAAAAAAGAGAAATGACTTGCCCAAGATCATGTAGCAGCTATCGATAGCATCAACGGAGTCACTTCCAGAGATACACTGAATAGTTCTTACAGGCACTGGTGGCTTGAAGGACAGACAAATGCTAATCAGTGACTAGTAGCCTAGAAGCTCTTTATCAGCCCAAAAGGCCTTCAAAGTGTTCATACTCTTATTTCGTGTATAATGATAAAGCCTTTAGAACTCACTTTGAGAACAAATTAGGGAGTTAAAATGATTGAAGCAATCTGTCAGGAAATTAGTTATTTATCATGAATTCTATTCAAGGAACTCAAATGGATTTAAGAATTTGCCTGAAATATAAAATGGTAGTAAAAGGACTCTGTCTTTTCCATCCTTTCCCATGGCAATCATTACAACTAATGGGATTTTCTCCAGGGATTCACTTGGTGATTCATAAGAAATGGAAAACTAATCCTTGACTTATATAAAATGTAACTGTTATTCTGGGAAGGTCCTGCCTGATTTTGCTTGTGGAAGATACCATGAGAAAAGTGACCTGTGTACTGATTTTTCATAGGATGACACTGGTCCTACTACAATGTTGGAAAATGAAATCCTTTCAATAACGCTGTAATGAAAGAGTTCTAACTACCAGAATAATGATTCCTTTTCATGCAGCTATCACTCATTAAGAGCTTACCAAGTGTCATGCACAAAACAAGATCTCATAATCTTCACAGCAATCCCAATAATTACATATTGTTGTACTTTTACAGATAAACCGTGTAAACTTAAGCAAAAAATCCATGTCTGTATGATAGCATGCTCTTGCTTTTAAGAACTATTCAATTCTCCATGTGAGCCAGTTGTTGGGCACCTCTGAAACCATCCCTGGCGTTGCTTACAAGACCGTAAACCTAGAGTCTAACAAGAGGTGGAGATCTGGAGGTCATTAGTGTATTGGGAGTAATCAAAAGAAGGAGTACATTTTTAAAATCTTTTGAGATTTAAATTTGAGGGGTGCCTGGGTGGCTCAGTCGGCTGAGTGTCTGACTTTGACTCAGGGCATCATGTCATGGTTCATGAGTTCAAGCCCATGTTGGGGTCTGTGCTGGCAGCTCGGAGCCTGGAGTCTGCTTCAGATTCTGTGTCTCCCTCTCTCTCTGCTCCTCCCCGACTCATACTCTGTCTATGTCTCTCTCTCAAAAATAAATAAACTTTAAAAAATTTAGAAAAAATTTGAGAGCAATTTCATTCCAAAAACACTGAGAGAATATCTACTCAGGCCAGGCACCATTCTTGATGCTTCGGATACATCAGTGAGCAAAACAGACAAAATGATCTCTGTCTTCTTGAAGTTTATATTCCTAGGAGAAGTGGAGGAAACACAGATAAAAATGTAATAAATAAGTAAATTATATAGTATGTTAAGAGGTGAATAGTGTACTGTGTAAGGGAGACTATAAGGAAAGAAGCAGGAAAAATGGCTGACCTTACTAAGACTCCTGTGAAAATTCCTAATGATTCCCTTAGTGGATACATCAGCAAATTAAGAGTTTTCTGTCTGCTTTAGAGGTCACCAGGGTGTAGGAGGGATAAGGATAGTTCTGGAAACAAATGACTAAAAACTTCTTTGAAAGCACTATCCTAAGTGTACCTCAACACTCCATCACCCCAACCCATACTGTGAGGCTCAGGAATCCCCACAGACCAGGAAAATACAATCACAAATACAATGTCAGTTGTAACCAGTCCATCCCCATTGTAAAACAAAAAAACAAAAACAAAACAAACCCCAAAACATGGTATCTCGGTTGGGATGAGCTCCTCACCATCTCTCCCCTAGAGGTTTTTCCTTCCCTGAATCATGCTCAAGGTCAAGCCCAGAGCTTCTCAAAGTCTGTAGTCATTACAGTTCCTCACTCCAGGTGTTTTCCACCTAGCAGCAGCAATGCAAGGCAGTCGGATAAGCCTTTCCCAAGTATGAAATACAGAGTGATAATGAATTATGATTTCAGGGAAAGGAAATGGTTTCCAGCCCAAAAGCACGAAACAACGCTTTGGGCGAGGAACAATATCTACAAGTTATAAAGTACTCAACTGTAAAATGAAAGAAGGAATTAAAGCAGACAAAATTTCATACCATGTATCACAAATTACATCTTTAATTAACCTATTTTAACTGACTTAAATTAAAATTTTATGTGCCTAGACAGAATCTCAAAACTATGTCCACAGTACATTACAAGGATTTAAATAGTTGCATGTCGAAATTCTTTTCAATATGAATCTTCATGGTAGAATGAATACTTTGTGTTTTTATTGTTTTCTTGCTCTTTTATCCTAGTAAAAAACACATTCACATAAAATTTACCATCATAGCCATTTTTGAGCGTACAATACAATAGCGTTACCTATGGGTACATTGCTGTGTGACAGATCTCTAGAGCTTTTTCATCTTGCAAAACTGAAACCCTAAACCCATTGAACAACTACTCCCCCTTTCATCCCTCACTCCAACCTCTAGCATCACCATTTACTGTCTGGCACTAAGCTAGGTACCTCATATAAGTGGAGTTATGCACCATGATTTTGTGACGGTCTTATTTCACTTAGCATCATGTCTTCAAGGCTCATCCATGTGTTGTAGCATTTTAAAGGATTTCCTTCTTTTTTAACACTGAATAATATTCTGTGTTTTTATGCACAATCTTTCCTACAATGTAATGTAGTTTAACTATTTAAATTTTTCACAGAAAATTATATTTCTGCAGGAAACTTCTAGTTGTACAGCAAGGTATTCCTCAGCGATATACCATATCACTTCCTAAACCAAATATCCTACTCTGTGCAATTTTAAGTTTTAAAATGTAAGCATTGCAAAAGATATCTTGATATTTCCCTTTTTAGATGCCCCAAGAATGAAAGAGGTAGGCATGTGGAAGGTGGGGAGGGTAACTGAGCATCTCTTACTTGCCAAGATGCAATTAGGATGGCACATTAACTTATTAGTATTTGAATAAATTGTATTTCCATGGAGAAACACATGAGATAAAGTATTATAAATATTAACTTTTGTAGACAAAAAAGACTGCGATAAAACAAAGTCTTTTCCCTTCACACTTAAGATTTACTGAAACTCCATTTTATCAATGACTGGTTATTTTCTTCCTTAAAACCTGCTAGAAATGTGGACTTTCCATAAATGCAAGAAATTCCTGTGTTGTCATCAAATAATGCAAACCTATCAAAATCATCATTATTTCATATACTTTTGAAAAGACTAAGTGTGCATTATTAATAAGTGCATACACACATAAAGAATTCATATAAGCAGTTAGACACATGGTCATGAGGTAATGCTTGGAAACTCCACCCTTCGGGTTTAAAATTGCTGTATTTTTCACTCTTTTATTCTAAAATATTTTCAATTATTTACATTTGTAGGTCATTGATCCCAAGTGTCAACCTGCTCCCTCATAAACTTGCTGTCAGAGCAGCAAAGAAGTAAAAACTAGGGAGAGAAGAAATTACATTGCTTGATTCTTGTCTTTCTCTTCCATACTTCAGCTCTTCCCAAAAAGATCATGGATTTTCAGTCTTTGATGCCTTTTTAGACTTATCCTTTTAACTGCAAAATTCTTCTCTGCCCTGCTTTTACCAAACCCTCATTCATCACTCAGAACTCAATTCAAAAGCTACCTCTTCAGGAAGCTTGACTCAACTGCTTCAGACAAAATTAGCCTCTATTTCAGTTATATCGCTTTCTATTCTAATTACTTATTTGAAAATCTATCATTCCATCACAGCAAATAATTCTCAAAAATAGGGACTATGCCTCCCTTATTTATTTTTTTGTACTTCTAGCAACTATTATAGTATCTAGCACATGCATGCTAAGTGGTCTCTCTCTCTCTTTCTCTCTCTCTCTCTCTCACACACACACACACACACACACACAGATTCTGCTCATTCTTAACATATTATGCTGTCTCTAGTAGCTTATTTTGCCACCTGCAAAGTGGATTAATAAATATTTACAGTAAATAAATATTATTTGTATAGTTATAAATAAAACTATACAAATATTTTGAAAATATTCATTAAGATACATTAACTGATTTGGGGGGAAGTACTCTAGGAGAAAATTTGGATCTTTAAAAATATGCATAAATGATGACAATAATTACCTTACATTTGATAAATAACCCTTGGGCACAAGACACTCACAGGAGAATTCTCTTGTGTGTGTTAACAGAACTTTCCCTAGCTCTTTGAGATGTAGCCAATAATGCTGCTATGAATAACATGTGGTCATAATAGTAATAANAAAAAAAATAGTAATAAGGCTAACAGCATTTATTCTATTCAAGAAGAAATCCGCATAATTACTTAAAGACAGGAAAAAATAATACTAAGACAAGGAGGGGCACTATGTAACAAATTTTAACAGTTCCACCATGGTCCAATTTTAACAATTCTCTTTTTGAAGAGTTTGTTTTATTTTTTAAATTTTA
The DNA here is from genome assembly GCF_008692635.1 of Crocuta crocuta. Classification (NCBI taxonomy): domain Eukaryota; kingdom Metazoa; phylum Chordata; class Mammalia; order Carnivora; family Hyaenidae; genus Crocuta; species Crocuta crocuta. The sequence goes on along the minus strand of NW_027529169.1, from coordinate 2,929,292 downwards.
TTTAAATCCAAGTTAGTTAACATACAGTGTAATGATGGCTTCAGAGGTAGAACTTAGTGATTCATCACTTACATATAACACCCAGTGCTCATCCCAACAAGTGCCCTCAATTTTCACAGTTATTGCTTAATGTGGTTAAAAGAAATAGCTCAAAATAACTAGTTCCAACCAACGAGAGCTGCCTAACTTCACAAAGCATCCACTTTTTGCAGATGTCTAAGTTTGCCTCTTTTGAGCTGATACGAGTTAAATTCCTACACCAGTTAGACTTTCCCACTTCAAATATCTTACACAAATCAGCCAGAAAGAATAAAAATTAAAACATAAAAACCACCACGACCACGACACCCACCTCCAGCACCCCAGGAAACATTAACACATTACCAAAACCACGCTTTGAAAATAAAAACGTCTCAACGTAGAGCTGGAAAAGGACCAAGAGAGAATGTTCTTAATATCTCTCTTTTCCCTGAAATCTCAGACAGCACTTTGACTCACAAGCTGACTTGATACAGAAAAGCTAAGAATTGGCCCAATCGTTCCTTTAACATGCAGACCAGGAGAGTGATTTCTGGCAGTGATTTTATTTTAACAAAATACCATTGCAACCAAACAATGTGGAATCTTCATGGTGTTCATGAAATGGCATTGCATCTCCTCTTCCCCCTTTCTCTCCCTGCCCTTTCTTTTCTTCTTTCCTTTCTCCATGTTTGAAAGAAATCTAACCACCCTTAAGCTTGCTTGTTTCAACAAAACCGTTTGTAATTTTTTTCCTTGATGGACCTAAGTTGGGGGAAAAAAAGCGTTACCAGCAGTGTCTCCCCCATGATTTACCAAAGCTACCTCACTGCCACAGCTCAGGGATGCCAGTGGCAAAGTCACACCAGTGACTGCCAACACCCCTGAAATATCAATATAGTAAACGAGCAGGCATCAAAGGGATTCCTAAATCACACTGAGGACACTTTTATTACCCATAAAGTAGAAAAGCCACACAGAAGAGAATCTGTCCGGGCTTCACTGTTTATTGGCCAGGTGGAACTGATTAAGAATGTGAGAATCTGTGGTACCAGTAATCATGGGCTTCTTGTGTTCAACATGAGAAAGGGTTTCACATAACCCAGCAAGAGCAGGGCATTAGGCATTAGTGCTCATGAAATGCAAACTTGGAGCTATTTATACTCAGGACTGCGCTAGACAGGCTGGCTCAGAGAAAATATGAAGAGAAGGGTGTAGAAGACAGAGTAATGACTCTCAGAAGCCCCAATTAATGCATGACAGGTTACAATTCCCTTGCAAATGAATGGAAAAATGACCCCAGGTGAGTTCAGCAAAGGCTACATTACAAGGGATGGGTAGCTCATAACCAGGACTAGTTTCATCTGAAATCCTCTTTACAAAGTAGGAGGCCAAAAACTGCATTCCTTGCAGGAGATACTTTCTTGTCCAGAAGCTGCTTTACCAGTTGACTGGGGAAGGATGCTACTGAAGAACCGAAGCTTGAAGCTAGACTGGGGAAAAGAGGCATTTTCTCTCTCCTTTTCTGGAAGAAAACAGCCCTGTTTTATGAAAATCCTAAAGTAGAAGAATCCAAAAAGACAAAACAAATACAACAGATGGTCAAAATTCATGGCTTTCCTTACTTTGCAAAAGGTTTTGCTGCAGCATTGATTTAATGTGTTCCTAGTATATTTTACAAATGGTTGTATATTCATGGTATATTCGAGGTATTCATGTTTCCAAAGGCATCCATTGCATCATCTAAAAGCACTGTGTGAAGATTATGCCAAAATTCTATGTTTACTGTACAAAGCAAATTAAGACTATAAAGGCCAAAATTCACAATACATTTCCCAGACAACTTAACAGTTTTAAGTAAATTAAGATACGAAGAAAATACAACAGGTTTACAGATTTAGGTAGAAGTTTGCTTTTAATGAAATAATTCAATCTATATCAGATAAAAATCCTTACTAAGTTTCCAATTGTCAAAACTCTTAATTTCAGGGCGCCTGGGTGGCTCAGTTGGTTAAGCATCCAACTTCGGCTCAGGTCATGATCTTGTGGTTCGTGGTTCAAGCCCCGTGTCGGGCTCTGGGCTGATAGCTCAGAGCCTGGAGCCTGTTTCAGAATCTGTGTCTCCCTCTCTCTCTGACCCTCCCCTGCTTACGTTGTCTGTCTTTCTGTCTCTCTCTCAGAAATAAATAAAACATAAAAAAGAAAACTCTATTAATTTCAAATGTTCTTCTGCTAAGTACTTTACAACTCACTTCATTATATTATAAATGATTATCAAAGAGAATAAACTTTACCCTAAATATGCAGAATAGAATTTAGCTTATAAACAGTTCTCTTACTGAAAGATTTAATGCTAAAGTTTTAAGGAAAGGAAATATGAACAGGAAAAAGGACACATGTTCATAAATCATGTATCAGTTATCAATAAAATCAATGTGGAAACACAAGTATAATTAGAGCTTAGAATTTGATTACCATGGTATGTATTGTGCCAAAAGAAAAAAAAGCCAAATCTAACTGTACCAGTATGCATGAGAAACCATTCTCTCAGAGTACATCTGTGATTACTTATAGTATAATTCTTTGTGACTCTGAGTATCAAAGATCAAGAGCTACAGAGCAAAGCAAGAGCTTTCCAAGCATTTCAGTGCACTCTTAATGATGAGTCCTAACTCTGACTTTGCATTTAGAGCTGAATTTCAGAATATCTAAATTCTATTCCATTTTAAGCAACTCATTGCACTCAATGATCACTTTCAGCTTTAAGGATTAGGACATTCCTGGAATGAAGTGGCCTTCTGCTCCCTTCATATTATTTTTCTACTATGCACATATAGAGGATTAGGCATGAAGTCATGCAACAGCTGTCTGGTCATGCATGTGCTATAATGGAGAGGAAATGCACTGCCCACCTGCAAGGCAGCAGTTAATCTGCAGTTGATAAATGGCACCTAACCAGGTTCAATAACAACATACTAAAGAGCTTAAAAGGTATGCATACATTTGACATTGGTGGTGGCAATGGATTAATTTATTTACTTTATAAAACTCTAGATTTCTACTTCAATAATCAAATCATTTTGGTTTTTATTTAAAATAACTCTCTTGAGATTTTCTGAGCTCTATTGCAAGTTGTCAATAGCTTTAAAATCCTAAAACTTCATTTAGAAAGTTGACTGCAGAAAGGAAATTTGCTACAACTGGCAGATGGGCTGTAAACCTGCTCAGAGAATTGGGGATCATGAGCCAAAATAGCAAAGCAGGAGGCAAAGTCTCTTATGGAAAAACAGTTATGTTTGTTGAGTCAAGGTCTAAACTGATCACAAGTCAAAACACAGACAGGTCAGGAGGGGCACACTGCCGGCAGGGTGAACACTCAGGAACTCCTAACATCTGATCACTCTGCACTCAGTGAGGAGGACCTTCCCCATGTTGCCTGCCTGATTCTCCACACACCTGGATTTAGCAAGACCTGACAACTATCCTACTTCCTACACTCCCAAATTCAGACTCCCACACACACATCCACACTCATTTCCAGAGGGCCCTGATGTATTTTCACCTGCTTGGAAGGATTTGAACCCACCAAAGAGCTATGAAAACTTACACTTTTATCTTACATGACCCCACCCTCAAACCCAATTTGTTCGCTGCAGGATGATCTATTTTACCAAGAGCAAATTTGATCATGTTCTTTTGCTGTCTGGCAGCTTTCAAAGCTAGAATTTTAAAACTTAATAATTTTCTCAGCTACACCTTCCATCTTTCCCTGGTACATTAACTAAGGTGCCCTTCACACAACCCTATAAATATTGGTTAGTATTCATCATTATTAATATTGTTATTAGTATTATTGTTATTATTTTCCACCTTCCTCTGTCAAACTATCAGCTCTATTAAGATGCTGCTTGTTCAATGCTTCTTCCCTAGTACAGTATCTAGCATATAGGAGACACTCAAAAATAGCTGTCAAATGAAAGAAATGTGTAGCACTTGGCTACTATTGCTTGTTTCTGTATTACAGAAATTATATTGTTAAAGAGGAGTATTTGCCCTGGAAAAGTCAAGAACAGTACTTTAAAGACTATTTTCTTTCACATACATAATATAGATAATAAGTTATATTACATATAAGCACATATATACATCATACTTAGAAGGATTCAGGACTGCTGGGGCTTTTGCCTTTTGTACATACATAGGAAGCCAAAGCCTTCCCCTTCTTGTCTTTGTGGCCTCATGAACTTGGCATAGTCACATAATCTTGATGTCCTGTTAATTAGGCAAAGGAAGCTATTAGGATTGCCACAAATTACCCCTGGTGAGTGAATGTTCACATCAGTGAGGTCTTTACACCAATAAGAAAGAAAGAGAGTTAGAAGGACAGCATAAAAATACCCTTGTTTAGATCATTCTTCAAAAGATTACAAGGTTCAAAATACCAAAGTTGGAGACTAATGCAATTATTGTTGGCATTTGTTAGCTTTTCTTTCTTTCTTTCTTTCTTTCTTTCTTTCTTTCTTTCTTTCTTTCTTTCCCTTCTTCTTCTTCTTCTTCTTCTTTTTCTTCTTTTTGTTTTCCCCTTCCTCATTACAATTTTGAACTAAATTTATTTACATTCTTTAGGTTTCCTCCTACACCACCCCCTTTTCTGTAGTACAAATCGATTTCCATGTGGTAAACATAGCCAGGACAGGAAGACCTTAGGCTTCCCTCAGCTTTCTGTGTTCTCCTGATTGTTACAAACTACCCCAGGGAACTGGATTCCCTTGACCTTTAACTTCTCTCTTCCTGGTCTCCGAAACAGAATCACTTACAGATGAAGCAAGGCTAAAAAATTGCAAACATTTGGGTGCTAAGATGACTCAGGCTCACTCCAGACTGGTTCAGTGCAATGTGTTTTCTTGTCATCCAGTTGATTTCCAACCCCTGATTTGGCCCAAAAATTGAAAAAGGAAGCTAAGGAACTTAAGAATAAAGTTGATTTCTTTTCTTCATAGAAAAGAAAAAGATGCTATTAGTCAAAGTGTTTTAGTGTTGACAATTAACTCACAAGCACCTTAAATCTCAGGCCCCCCAAAATTAATTCTTCTTAAAAAGAACCTCAATAATTAAATGAAATAAATATTTAAAAGAGTACCTAAGTTGTGCAAATCACTACATTGAATACTGTGGAAAGAATGGCAAATAAATAATAGATAATTAACACTATTTTCAAGATTAGGCTCCAGTGGCAGAGACAAATGCACACATGAATACACTGAACAGATTCACCTTTTATAGACCACTGTGTATTTCAAACACAAGCACATACATACATGTATATGCACACTCACACATGTATACGCATTAGTGCATGAATAAAACTGTCTATAATTATCATAAAGTCCTTGTAATACTCCATGTTATTATTAAACAAGAAGCTTAAGAAAATTTCCCAAGGTCATCCAATAAGTAAACTTATATGTTTCAGAGATAGGCATTGAAGTTCAGTCTCCTTAATGCTAAAATCCATGCTCTTTCTACACAGCACCCAATAATAAGTACTATACATTATAAAAGCCCAAGCAAAGTCAGATGAAATTGTAGGAGAAAAAAAAAGATGAATAAAACAGAAAGAAGCTACTGTTAATATAAAGATGTGGAAGTAATTAATGTTTATGATAAATCAAAACACATAAAAAAAAATCTATTCATTCCCAAGCCTTTAACCTTTACCAAGCCAAACAGAAACCCAAAGAAATAAGAAGGGGGCTATTTTCACACATTTCAATTCACACTATACATAAACTAGTTCCTCAGAAATGTGTTGTCAGTCACTGGCCCATTCCTAACAAATTATTTGAAATTTTACCATAATTAAGTATCTCTGGCATAATATATAACCTGGACCAATATAAATTATAATGTATGCATATATGATACTATTTTGTGTGCTAAAATACTAAATATTCCAATGATGATAATATTATTCTTCTCTCTCATAGGGGTACTGAGGGCTCCAATAATGAAACAGCATCATTTTTGGCCTTTTAAATAGGTTGACCAATAAATGAGAGGCCATAACATCTCCTACCACAAAGATCAGCTTTCTGCTAACACAGAAAAGTTAGGAATTGAAGCACTTATATGGAAAGTTCAAGGTGCTCAACTATGACATGAAATGAGAGTCTAGGGAAGAATACATCACAGAGACTAGGTTCAAGCCCATCTCAACCACTTGTGTACATAGGTCAGACACTCAAGGCCTTCAAGGTTCACGTGGATTCTCAATAGAGAAATCTCCATGTAGCCATTTTCTCAGTCACCATCAATTATTTCAAATGAACAACTATCTATACATATCTGTTTCCAATTACAACCACCTGATAAACTTAAGAATAGAACAAAAAGCCAGCACACAAGAAGTTTGAAAATAACCTTCCAAGACTGAGACCATGGTTACATGGAGCCTCTANATAGCCATATATATATATATATATATAAAAAGCCTTCAATGGCTCAGAACTCTAGGAGCCACAGTGAATGTTCCCAAAGCACCCATGTGGCCACAAAGAATGATAGGGCGAAGGGAGGGAAAAAATATGTTCTCCATTTCCAAAAACTTAACTCTCAAAGCAAGGTTTCCCCTCAGAGATGTACCTATAAACATAACCGCAAATCCGGGTTGTAACCTTAACCATGTGGCATTGTCTCATGTTTAAGCTTCCCCAAAATACCTTGTTTCACGTTAGCACTAGTTTTCCTTAAATGAAGGACCTCCTCAGAGGACATGGAGCAGGGCAGTCACTCAGTCTCACGGGAAGATCCCGTAGTGGAGAAACTGTATAAGGTTGTTTCCTGACATCTCTTGTAGCAAGGGTTAGAGAGCAGGATATCTCCCAGAAAGACTTTCCTTTTCTCTCTCTGGGGCTTCTACCAAGTTGACTTCCCAATTTACCCATCTGCTGATAACAAGGAGGACCCACAGCTTTGCTGAAAGGGACAGTTTTGTACCTTTGAACACAGCCGTGAGAGTAAAAATGCAAAAATAAACTTTCACGGATGCCTCATAGACTGGTGCCAGTGCCTCTCAAATAATGAGAGGATTTATTTGGGTAAAGGCTGAAATCTCCCTTGAACATTTACCTTCCCAGTCCAAGGCACAGCCCCTGAGGCAGTCAAGTTAGCAGTTTGGTGTCAATCCTTCCCAAGTTGTTTCTATACATTTGCACACAAATATGAAATCACCGACTATATATGCATTTTAAACAAACATCACATCATTTGTTCTTACTTAAATAAGACCTCTTCTCACTGATATACCATAGATGAATTCACACGTCTACAGTGCCTTGGAGTTTCTTCATGTTTAGACACTCCCTTCACACAAAGCAAAATGAGCTTCCTAGTCTTTCAATTAACTGTTCAGTGGATATCTTCGCAAATGTTTCCTTGTTCAAGTTTCTCTGATGTTTACTGAGAAGTAAACTGGTGGCTCAAAGGTTATGTGCAATTAAATGTTAATAAATGGAGCCACATTGCTCTCTTGGCTGTGTGTGAGTGCCTGTTTCCTCACACCCTTGTCAAAATATGCTATTAGCAAATATTTAAAGACTGCCCATCTGGTGGTTACAAACTAGCACCTAATTTTTGTTTAGCATTTTCTTATTATTGAAGTAAAACATATTTATATACATTTATTATTTACCTATACTACCTTTTCTCTACATTGACTGCTTATATACCTGCTCATTTTTCTATTGACTGGTCTTTTAGTGAAACTCAGGAGTTTTTAACATTTAAAATACAGACACCATAACTCTTTGTTATATTTGTTACATGTAGTTATCCTGTCTTCACTTGTTTTTAACTTTGTTTATGATTTAGTTTTTAAATTGATTTTCATCTTATTTATGAAACCCTTCACTAGCTCAAGGCATTAAAGATACTATTCTACATTTCTTTCTTGAAGTTTTTAACACAGTCTTTTTTTTATTCTTTAAGTTTGGAAAATAGAAACACAGTATTTTCAAACTAGAGTTGTCCCCTAACACTTGAAATGCCACATTTATCATATATCAAGTTTGATACACACAGTCCACTCTGGAGATTCTATTGTGTCTCATTCATTCATTTGCTTACCCCCACACTGTTTTAATTACTATCAACTTTTCTTACAGGTTTTGGACATTTTCTTCTCCATATCAGATTCAGCTTGTCATTTTCCATGAAAAAAGTGTGAAATTGTAACATAAATAGTATTTAGAAATTAATTTTTCATGAATTCCAACTGATTCAAGATGAAGACTATATCTATGACCATTATATGTCTGTATGTATATTTAGATCTACCTAAGACTTTATAAAATTTAATTAATTAATTGGCTTTTATTCATTGATTGTCCATTAATTACATCTGATAATACTATTAATACTATCTCCTACTACTGCCCCACTACTATTCTTCTTCAAAAATTTTCTACCTGTTCTTGTCTATTTGCTTTACTGAATAATATTTAGCATACTTTAGTTCTAAAATGAAAGCCATACTTTATCTTCCTCATTATGAAAAGGTATACATATATCAACCAGAAGTGAGAAAAGAGACATTGGGAGGAATACATTCCAGCAAAAAAGAAAAGCTTGTACAGGGATGGGAAAATAGTACAGAGCACAGTATGTTTGATGATTAACCATGAGCATAGGTTAGGAGCACAGGTCTGGGGGTGGTAGGTAACAACAGGAGGTCAGACTACAAGTATAAGAGTGGTCAGCTCATGGACAACTTGCATGTTCCACATGATTTGACCAAACTGTATCTACTTAACTACATGTTGGCACAAATTTAAACCTAGAGTTCTTTTTTTTTTAAGTTTATTTATTAATTTTGAGAGACAGAGAGATGGGGGTGGAGTGGGGGAGAGGGAGAGAGAGAATCCCAAGCAGGCTCTGCACTGTCAGCAAAGAGCCTGATGCGGGGCTCGAATTCACAAACTGTGAGCTCATGACCTGAGCCAAAATCAAGAGTCAGATGCTTAACTGACTGAGCCACCCAGGTACCCCAAGGCCTAGAGTTCTACCGCTAGGATATAGTCACCATATTATTTTAGATGTGATTTCAAATTTAGAGATTCCTAGCATAGATGTTGGATGCATGCTCACTGCAGGTTAGAAGTGTGCTGGGTTGTATGAGCATCATCAGAGAATGGAGAATGAATCAAGTCAGGTGGATAGGCCTTTCTCTTTAGTTGTGGAAATTAGAGAAATAAATGCCCTAAGGATTAGCAAATAAATCTTATGTTGAGCAGTAAAAGCAAATGAATTTTGATGAAAAGAAAGGGTGAAGAATGAGAAGATCAGGGAATTAAGGTAAGAACAGAGGTTTCTGAGAACCACGAGACAGTCAGAAAAGTCAAATGTGCCCAGGTAGCCTCTTGCTTTTCCTATTTCCCGCATCCCTCCTTTACATAATTACTTCCACTTGTATCTACTTTCTCTTTCCTCCTGCCTCCCCTTGCTGTTTGCCCTGATACTGCGCAAGCAAAAGCACCTTCTTTACTTCCCTCTTCTGGAGAAAAAACTCCTGTCCCTTTGTTATGCACCATGTTCTCTGCTAGGTGGCAATAAGTGGTACTCTATCCATTAGATGAAGAGATCTTACTAATATATGATTTAGTTCTCTGATGCTGCTTCTTGAGACTATTGTAGTTTATCTCAGATCAAATGTCCATTTCCAAGGACTCCAGAAGACAATTTTGGTCAGGGAGGTTTTTAGCACTGCTGTAATCAAAACAAGCCATTCAGTAGAGTGGCCCTGGTAGGAATGTTTGTGCAGAAATATTGTCAAGAGAAAAAAAAAAAAAAAGACTGAAATCTAAGACACCATCTTGCCTAATGCAGGACATCTGGCTACTTTACACTAATGTAGTCAGTACATCAAAAAATAAAAAATGCAACATACTGATGGTCAAGTTAACTCTGCCATATGAAGCTTACCTCTGGAATTTCCTGTATTTGTATTTCAATTATAATTCATTTTCTGGGTTTACTGTTCCCATTCTCCCTGAAAAGAGGTGAGGGAAGGACTGAGAAGGAGGAAAGACACAAAGGACAGAAGGAGAGAGAGTAGGAAGGAAAGAAAGGAAACAGGAGAAAAAGAGAAAGTGTTTAAAATACTGTGAAGCGAACATTTAAAGGCTCACTCCCTCCCACAAATGAGAAAAAAAAAAAGTCCTTGGCCTGAAGAGGTGTTTTAAGCAGACATTTAAGGAGTTTTAAAAAAATACTGACATTCCAAAGAGATGTGAGGCCTATATACGGTTTGATTATAGCAAACATCATAAAAACCCTAAATGACAACTCATTAAAAAGACTATTAAGTCACCACCATTACCAGCTTCGTCTTCAGAGCCTTTCCTGTCAAATGCCAGGATAGCAGTTCTAGCTCTTCTTTAGTTATACACATAGAAATAAGGCTCAATTAGGACACAGGAGTAAGAAAGGGGATTTGACATGCTAGGGCATTACCCCAAAAGGCACCCAGGCCACACTGGGTTTTTACAGCTTTTTCTTCAAAACTGTAAGAAGCTGAACTTGCTAAGATCTAGAGTGGTGTTCATTCAGAAACTGGACAAGACACTCACTACTTGCTATTCGTTTCTCCTCTTTGGTATGCCAAACAATCCAAAAGTATGCTCTAATTTCATACAGGAATGTCCCTTCCATTCATAATTTTGGATTAAAAACACATAATTCTTAAGAATCCAATTTCTTTTATTTTTTAAAAATTTATTTCTGAGAGAGAAAGAGACAGCATGAGAAGAGGAGGGCCAGAGAGAGAGGGAGACACAGAATCTGAAACAGGCTCCAGGCTCTGAGCTGGCTGTCAGCACAGACCCCAAGCGGGGCTCAAACCCATAATCTGTGAGATCATGACCTGAGCCGAAGTCGGCCACCCAATTGACTGAGCCACCTAAGCGCCCCAAGAATCCAATTTCTAAAACAGTGGTAAAAAGTCTTATCGAAAAAGAGTTGGATCTTGATCTTAATCTACTTTTGTAAAGATAGTTATTCTTAATATTCTGAAGTAGACAGGGATGTCTGTGATAATCCTGGGCTTGCCTGGATGAACCTGGGAAACATGGCTTTTCTTCTCTACTTTTTAATCCGTGGCCCTAACTTTACTCATTAGTCTTCCTCTTTCTCCATTTGTGTAGTGGGTGTACTCAGTTCATGATAAAGCTTGCTTCTACTGGCTTCTAAGAGCTGATGTGCCCCATCTCTTCCTGATTTCACACACATATATATTATATATATATATATAATAATATATATATATATATAATACATATATAGTAACTTTAGTAGCTTGAAACTAGCCATTGTGGAAATATTTACACCACAGACCCAGGCAAACACTACAAAAATTAAAGCTTTACTCCAGAGAGCCAGCTGTTAAATATTTATTACACGACTGACTATGAAATATGGTATCCTAGTCAACAAGTTTCAGATATATTGTTGACAATGTTTGACTTTGCTATTTTCTATGTAGACTGTAACTATTCCGACTTTGAGAGTGACCACCAAAGCAGTCCACATTTTTATTTGAACCATTAAGACCATTATAGAAAACTATTACTGAAGAGTGTGATTACCCATTATTTTTCAAAACAACTTAAAAATTGGGATTGATCTTAGAACAGAATTTGACGTGAAGTGGCATATGTACTTGTTCATGACATATCTAGCCCATCACAAATCTCCTTTTGCCTCTCTGTGTAATGGGGGATTTACTGCAGGTAAATCTATAATGATCTTCACTGTGTATCTCGCCCCATGCCTTTAAGAGTTGGTTAGAGGGGCACCTGGGTGGCTCAGTCAGTTAAGCATCCAACTCTTGGTTTCACCTCAGGTCATGATCTCACAGTTCATTGGTTCAAGCCCTGCATCAGGCTCCATACTGGCACTGTGAAGCCTGCTTGGGATTCTCTCTCTCTCTCTCTCTCTCTCTCTCTCTCTCAATCTCAATCTCTCTCTCTCTCTCCTACCCCCTTCTCTCTTGGCCCTTCCCATGCACTCTCTTACTCTCTCTCTCAAAATAAATTAATAAACTAAAAAACAAAACAGTTAGTTAAGGCTGGCACAAGTTCTAGAGGAAGGAGCTAGGAAGTTTGCAGTATAGTTTTGAGTCTGACCAGGTCATGTGCTTCTCCCACTTTGGTTAGTAAGGATAACAGAATGGAAGAGACCACAATGCAATGATCCCACCTTTGTGCAGAACTGAAAGATACTCCTAAGATCAGGACAAATCTGTCAAGAGGGCCTCCTGGAAGGAATTATTTACTTGCAAAACCAAAACCATGGACTTGAGTCTGTTTCTATTAGAGAATTCTCTCCCAGACATTATGTCATTTTATTTTTATTTTAATGATGTTTATGAACAGGTCTGTAACTATAGTACAGGAAATGTGTTGATTATACTTATCACAATGAAACTATTTTCCAAACACTTTACCATTTCCCTGCCAATAAAATAGCTTAGAACATCTTGGGCAGATAGACAATTTATTCATTAAATTGTTTATGTATTCATGTATAAGGTTATTTAGGTTATTTTCTATTTCAGATATTCAAATCTCATAACTAAACTATTCTCTCCCTTAGGATTGAAGCAGTCATTTTATCTAGTTAAGAAACACAAAAGCAAAGATGTATCAACTTATTAAACAAAGGATTAAACTGTGTGAGATACTTACAAGTTGTTTTTTTCAGCTGTAAAGGTGCATAGCCAAGTATTTTCTGAAATTTTAAAGGAATGTAAGTATAATATATTTACATACAGTATATTAGCCATACAGAATCAATTGGCTTCATCAATATAAAGGATGAAGTCTCAAAAAAATCAAAGAACTATAAAATTTAGAAGCTGGACCTTAGAAGTCATGTCAGACTTCCTACGGTAATAGATGAAGCCAAATGGGAAGATTTGTTGGGTGCATACATCTGGTAGGTGGCTACAACCTTGGGACTAAACCAGGTATTCTGCCAAGAGCACTTTCCTCCGCACTATAGTCTTCCCAAGATATGCACTAACATTCCAACATAGTATTTGCATTGTCACAGTTGTTCTCCATCTCCCCAGAGAAACTTTAGTCCATTTGAAATAAACTAGTTTATTTGGTGTTTTCACTCTTTAAATTATATTTTATAATGAAACACCGTTATGATACATATGTTGAAAGATAACATTAGCTCTTCTAGGTGAACCATGTCACATCCCATTTGCCAGGCGTAGGCATTATATTTCTGGAGATATGTTTTGTTTTCCATGCTACAGTATTTATTTTTCACAGCTGTCTTGCAAGAGCAAATAACTCCATTCACTTCTGCTGAACCAAGAGCAAAACATTGGTTTTAAAAAGAATGAATGTATCTAGAGGGTGTCCATCTATATATCCTGAAGGTGTGACAGTAAAGCTCCTTATGGTTTGGTCACCACTCAGCCCAGAAAGGATTTCCACACATTCAAATATCAACATTTCTGGAAAAATCTGAGGAACGTCCTCCTGACAGCAGTTCTTCAAGCCATTTCACACTTGCCAACCCCGGGCTTACCTCTTCACTGGGCAGTGCAAATGAGCTCCCCGAGTTCATATCAGAAATGAGACAGGACAGCCTTGCTTGCAGGTTAAATCCCAAGCAACACATCCAGTCACCTGCCCACAGCCTCCACTTTGGAGATATGACCTGAGTCCAATAGAAGTCAATACATTTCAGTAAGAATTAGGATTCACAGAGAAATTAAGCAGAAAAGGGAACTTAACATATGCAAACCACAGTCATAGTCAGATCATTGCTTTCCTTCAAATTAGATTGCTTCCACTTAACAATACATAAATTTAATTTTTAGTAACACAGAGGAAAACCACAAAAGCAACTTAGGGGCTTTAATTACACACAGCAAAAACTCACTCACAGATGCCTCTTCAGGGGCTATCATAAAGCCTTCATATGGGGGAATACCACCAAAATAATGGAGATACCATATTCTGAATTCAGTCCCCATGAAGGAAAATCCTAATCCTCTCTAAGATGGAGAGCCGATTGTTTCAAGACTGTGAACTCTAGCCAAATCCCATATTCATTTTATATATATTATTTTTTATTTGCAATGTTCACTTATTAGTTTTAGACTTTTAGGGTTGGAACAGGTCTTCAATATCCTGCCTAAATGCAAGGATTCTTTCAGCATTGCAAATAGTCATGTAGTGTCTTCTTAAATATCTTTACTGAGAGGGAATACATTGTGAAAAATCTTACAAAGGCGCTACTGCAGCTAAACAAGATGGGTGTGTCACCTCTGTGGTATAGTTTTCCCAAATTCATAACACCAGTCTAATTATAAGAAAATCTCAGATAAATCAAAAATAGAGGATATCCTACAAAATACCTGAACACTATTTTTTTAAAGTGTAAACATCATGAAAGACCAGGAAATTTCGACTGAGAAATGATTACAAATTGGAGGAAACAGTGGGTAAATGCTGTGTGGTACTGGGGGCTGGGTAATGGAACAAAAAATACATTCAGATGAGTGACAGCATCAAGATAGTGACATAGGATTTTCCTGCCTTCACTCTCCCTCACAAGAAGAATGAGCAACAACTTGTCAAGCACAGGACACCAGTGAGGGAATCATAGAACACAGCTAAAGCATCCCCGTACCACAGAAACTAAGACAGACTGCTTTAAAAGTGTCCCCGAAGTGACTACATGTTGATTGCATTGTCCCTCCCCCAGGGCTTCACACAGAGAGGTCTCCCCTGAGCCTCCAATTCTTCCAGTGGACAAAGATAACCTGGTGAGGACAATCAGTGTCCTGCCCCCAGCGTTCTCCCTTCCATTGCTTCATGGAAGCCCCTACTCTGATCTTATACAACAGAGATTGCAGGGCAATCTGCAGGGCTCAACCAGAGGGAATTTGCCTATGATGGAGAAGGGGGTAGGGGCTTGAAATAAACCAGCACATGCATCTTGGTAGACCAAACTCATACCTGCAGTGCTCGAGTAGTAATCGCAACCAGTGCCTTTGCTCATACACAAAACTAAGTTGGGGGCACAATCTGACCAGGGAACTCAGTAGGGTGATGATCTACCTGATGTGGATTCTCAAATGAGGTGTTCTGCCTGCCCCAGAGCCCTGTTTGCCCACACCAAGGTGAGGAACTGATCAAAGTCCCAGCCACTGCAGACAGTATCTTCAGGCCCCATCTGATAAGAAGGACTGGTAACAGCTCCTGGAAGCAATGCAGCCCATTGACACTTGAGCTGAGAGACAGGTGGGCAAAAGTGACTGCCCCAGAGTAAAGCCAATGCCGGGCATGGAGGCTTCCCTGCTATGCACAGGTAGGGGGACGGATTCATAACCAAAGCTGAGGGTAGCTCCCAGCCGCTTCCAACCTGAGAGCAGGTTTGGGAAACTGACAAGTCTAGAGTAACTCCTCTCCCTCCTGCCTAGACAAGGAAGCTAAGACACAGCCCCACCCACCGTGGAGAGTGCCTTCCAGCTCCATCTGACCAGGAGGGCTGGTGACAAGGCCTGGAAGCTGTGCAACCCAGTCATACTCGAGCCAAGGGGTGGGCAGGCAAAGCTGATAGTTCGCAGAACAAAGCCAGTGGCCCGGTTTGATCAGGACACTTGGGGTGCAGGTCAGCTCGAGTTAACACAGCAAACAAAGAGTTCTACCAGCTTTAGAGCTGCTTCTCCCACTGCACCTGGACAGAGAAACTAATTCATAGCCCTACTCATCGCTGAATAAAGCCTTCAGGCTTTCTGATTAGGAAACCTAACCAGAGCACATGGAAAGCTACATAGCCCATTCAAAAACCCAACATACATACATATACACATACATATATAAATACACAATGGCACTTGAACAAAGAGTACAGCTCATGGGTCTCCCCCATCTTCAGAGGAAAACCAGTAGTCTCACCTGACAAAGGAATTCAGTGCATACTCTGGTCTGATTTGCACCCCCAAACAATGAGCTATACAGGCCCTGAACTACTGGCCTGCCAAGGCATGGAAGCTAACTTATAGCCCCATGTACTACCAGATACAGCACCCAATCTCATCTATTGAGCCTGATCAGAAAATCCAGGAAACCACAGAGCCCATCCTACACACTTACTGGGGTTGGAAACCAAGCCAGCAGTCTTTCCAACTATTCTCCCCATATATATTCTCAGACCTTGAATGGTTGCCGTAGCCAAAAACAGACCATAATAGGAGGTTCTACCTGCCCAAAGACATTACCTGCAGACACAGCTGGAAACCCAAACTGAGCAGACTGGTAAAGAACTGTCTCTGCCAAAGCAAACCTGTTATAGCTGGAAGAGGAGACTACTATTCAAATGCATAGATGTTAATGTAAGGATTATGAAAAATCAGGTAAATATGCCACCGCCAAAGAAAACTAATAAAGTTCCAAAAAGTAACCTTAAAGAAATTGAGATCTATGAACTGTTAGACAAAGAATTCAAAATAATCCTCCAAAAGAAGTTTAATGAACTACAAGAAAATACAAACAAAATTAAAAAAATAAGGTGTGAACAAAATGAGAAGTTTGACAAGGAAATAACAACCACCAAATAACAACAACAAAACAAAACAAAGAAGTCCTCAAGCTAAAAAACGTAACAACTAAACTAACATATTAAATACAGGTTCAAAAGTGGGCTTGACCATGCAGACAAAAAAAAATCAGCAACTTGGAAGATATGACATTGGAAATTATCCAGAGGAGCAAAAAAGAATAAAAAAGAGTGAAGAAGGCCTATGGGAATTGTAGAATACAATGAAAAGAAATAACATTCATATCATGGGAATGCCAGAGGGAGAAAAAAAAGAGAAAGGAAGAAAAAGTATATTTAAAGCAATAATGGCTGAAAACTTCCTCAACCTAGGTCATACAGATTCATGAGACTTATAGGATCTCAAATAGGTTTAAAACAAATAGGCCTATGCTGGTATGTTATAAATAAATTCTCAAAAGTCAAAGACAAAAAAAGAATTTTAAAAGCAGCAAGAGAAAAGAGAGTAGCTGTGTATAAGGGAAGCCTCATAAGATTACTGGCAGATTTCTCAACAAAAACTTTTCAGGCCAGCAGAGAATGGGATGATATATTCAAAATACCAAAAGAAAATAACTCTTAACCAACAATTCTATATCCAGCAAAGCTGTTCTTTGAAAACAAAGGAGGGATGATAAATACTTTCCTGAATAAACAAAAGCTAAGTGAGTTCATTACCATTTAGCCTTACATAAATAAATGCTACAGGGAGTTCTTTGAGTGAAGTAAACAAATACTAATTAATATCATTAAAACATAAAAAGATAGTGTAAATCTTACCAGTAATGGTAAATATATAGTCATAGTTAGATTCTGCAATATGGTAACAGTGGTGCATAATTAACTTACAAATCACAGAGAAAAAAATGCAGTATAAATAACCATAGCTATAATAATAATAGTTATACAATATTTAAAAATGCAAATTGTAACAGCAATAACCTAAAATGTGAGGGGGAAGAGAAGTAACAATGTTAAGTTTGAAATTATGTTGAAGTTGTTATCAGCTTAAAATAAGGTGTTATAAGTTTAAGGAATTTTTTGTAAGTCCCATAGGAACCACAAGGAAAAATCCTGTAGTAATTACACAAAAGAACATGATAAAGAAGTTAAAGCATACAAACACCAAAAGATATCAAAATATAAAAAAGAAGAAAGATAAGAAACAAGGAAAAATGGATCTACAAAATAATCAGTAAATAATTAGCAAAATGGCAACAGAAGTCCTTACCAATCAAGAATTACTTTAAACATAAAGGGGTTAAATTCTTTAATTAAAAGAGCTGAATAGATTAAAACAACAAAAATAACACAAGATCCAATAATACATCGCCTACAAGGACACAGTTTAGCCTTAAAGACACACATAGACTGAGAGTGAAGATAGGAAAGAAAGACATTTGAAGCAAATGGTAACCAAAAAATTAAAAAAAGGGAGAGGGGAGGCAGGGGAAGCTATGCTTGTATCAGACAAAATAGATTTTAAAGTAAAAATGGTAAAAAGAGACAAAGAAGATCATTATAAAATTAAAAAAGGGGTTAACACATCAAGAAGTTACAATAGAAAAAATTTTTAAAAAAAGAAGTTATAACATTTGTAAATATTTATGCACCTGAATAGAGCAATAACTAACAGAACTAAAAGGAGATATAAACAGTAATACAATAGTTGGGACCTTTAATACCCTACTCTCAACAATGGATAGATCAACCAGATAGAGAATTAATAAGAAAACAGTGGACATGAACAACACTGTACACCAAGTGGATCTGACAGACATATATAGAACATTCTATCCAACAACAGCAGAACAAAAATCCTTCTCCAGAACACACAGAACATTTTCTAGTATAGACCATGTGATAGACAATAAAATAAGTCTTAGAAAATTCAAGAAGACTGAAATAATACCAACTATCTTCTCTGAATACAATGGCATGAAACTAGTAATCAAAATAATAGGAAAACTAGAAAATTCAGAAACACAAGGAAATTAAACAACACTCTTCTGAACAACCAGTGAAATCTAAGAAGAAATTAAAGGGGAAATTAAAAAGTTTCTGGAGACAAACAAAAATGGAAATATAACATAACAGAACTTCTGGGATATAGCAACTTACAAGACTGAATCAAGAAGAAACAGAAAATCTGAATAGACCAATTACTAGTAAGGAGATTGACTCAGCAATCAAAAATCTCCCACCAAAGAAAAGTCAAGGACCAGACAACTTCACTAGTGAATTTTACCAAACATTTGAAGAAGAACTGACACCAATCCCTCTCAAACTCTAACAAAAAAATCAAAGAGGGAACACTCCCAAACTCATTTTACAAGGCCAGCATTCTCCTGCTACCAAAACTAGATAAGGACACAACTCAGAAAGAAAACTATTGGCCAATATTTCTGATGAATATGCAAACATTCTCAACAAAATACAAGCAAATTAAATTCAGCGGCACATTAAAATGACCATGAAATGGATCCCTGAAAAATGTAAGGATGGTTCAATATATGCAAATCAATCAATGTAATACATCACATCAACAGAATGAAAGAAAAGAATCATATGATCATCTCAGTAGATGCAGAAAAATCACTTGACAAAATTGAACATTCATTTAGGATAAAAAATTAATAAATTAGGAATGAAAGGAACATATCTCAACATAATAAAAGCCATATATGGCAAACCCACAGTCAACAAAAGCCTTCTCAAATTTGATGGTGAAAGGTTGAAAACTTCCTCTAAACTCAGGAGCAAGACAAGGTGCCCATTCTTACCATTCCTATTTAACACAGCAGTAGAAATCCTAGCTTGAACAATCAGGAAAAAAGGGGGGTATAATAACTGGGAAAAAAGAAGTAAAAGTATCCCTGTTTGCAGATGATATGATTTTATACATAGAAAATCCTAAAGACTCAAACCAAAAACTGTTTGATCTAATCCACAAGCTCAGTAAATATAAAATTAATATACAAAAATCAGAAGCATTTCTATATACCCATAATGAATTTTCTGAAAAAGAAATAAATCAAGTCTTTTTAAAATAGCATCAAAGACAATAAAATACCTAGGAATGAACTTAACTAAGGAGGTGAAAGATCTCTGCTCTGAAAACTGCAAGACATTGATAAATGAAACTGAAGAAGATACAAATAAATAGAAAGGTATCCTGTGCTCATGAATTGTAAGAATTAATATTGTTAAAATCTTAATACTACCAAAAGCCATCTATAAATTCAATGCATTTGAACACACATTGTATGCAAACATACAAACAACCCAATTAAAAAGCACACAAAGGACCTGAATACACATTTTTCCAAAGAAGATCTGCCAAAGGCCAATAGGTATGTGAAGAGATTCTCAACATCCCTAGTCATCAAAGAAATGCAAATTAAAATTGTGATGATATATCACCTCATACCTATTAGAATGGCCATCATAAAAAAGATAAGAGATAATAAATACTGGTGTGGATGTGGAAAAAAGATAATCCTTGTGTATCTTTGGGGGCATTGTGAATGGGTACAGTCACTATGCCAGCAGTATGGAAGCTCTTCAACAAAACAGAACTCCCCTATGATCCAGAAATCTTACTTCTAGGAATATATCCAGAGGAAATGAAAATACTAACTCAAAAGGTATCTGTACCCCCATGTTCACAGCAGCATTATTTACAACAGCCAAGATAGGGAAACAACCTAAGTATCCATCAATGGATGAGTAGATAAAGGAATTGTGGTAATTCTTGAATATTACTTAGCCATAAAAAATAACAAGCAAATTCTCATTCTGACAACATCAATGAACCTGGAAGGCAATATGCTAAGTGAAATAAGTCAGACAGAAAGATAAACAGTATATGATCTCACTTATATGCAGAACCTAAACACACACACACACACACACACACACACACACACACACAAACTCACAGAAAAAGACAAACAGGAAAGTTGTTAAGATAAATCCTTCCATTTCTCATCACAAGGAGAAATTTTTTTCCTTCTTACTTTTTTCTTTTCTTTTTATTGTATCTATATGAGAAGGTGGATGTTAGCTGAACATCTTGTGATAATCATTTCACAATAATTGTAAATGACACCACCATGCTGTGTGTCTCAAACTTATATAATTATGCATTTTAATTTCTCAATAAAATTGAGAAAAATACATTAATGGAAAACACAGGCAAAACCAAGTGTTAATATCTTACTTTCGATGAATTTACCATGGTTATATACAATGTTTATTATATTAAATATTACATTACATAAGATGTTAACTTTACAGGAAGCTGGGTGAAACGTATGTAGAAGGTCTGTACTACCTTTGCAAAGCTTCTTAAAGTACAGAATTATTTTAGAATAAAGTTAAGTAAACATTATCCTCCAAAGTTATTATTTCCATTTTATGGTGAAGAAACCAACTGACTAAGATGTAAAGATGAAAGTGAATTTTTAACCTCAGCCTGTCCCTTACTCTTTTTTGTGCCTTAGTTTTTGTTGAGAAGCTGTATAAGAATGAGCGTGCAAAGTCTTGTTTTCACCTCTTTGACCAGTTTCTGCCACTTACACACTTAGGCAAATTTCCTGGAGTATAAAATGTCAGGGTGATTGGCACATGTGAGCTCAGTGACTGTTAGCCTCCTACTGCATACCCACTGAAGGCACAGAAGCTGACTTAGCTAATATCCACAGCCACTCTAACAGCAGTTCCCAAACCTGGCTAGGCATCAATATCAGTTGGAGAACTTTTGAGAAATATAAATTCCCAGGCCTCACTGCATTTTTATAAATCTCCCCAGGTGATTCAAATGTGCAGCCAAATTTGGGAACCACTGCTCTTTAGTATTTAGAGACTCACCAAAGGGAGTTCTTTACGCTGTTTTCCTTGAAAGTCAAGAATTTAAATCTAGAGCTTCTGAATAAAGAAGAAATAGATCCTTTATAATAGGTAACATTATACATAGTTCCACCTTCCCTGAGGGAGCATTGGAAAGGGGGCATTTGTATGTTATTTAAGGAAAGGAATAACTGCAGGAACTTAATCTCGAAGCCAATCCTAAACGCTATTACATGTGGACGTATTCTCATTGTCATCACTCGTATTTCATCCTCGCGCTTTCATTCTTCAGTTTACCACAGCCAGGAACATGTCATTGCATTTAGCTTGAATTTGTTTATTCAATTATGTACCTGTCATTTTTCAGAAAATAGTCATGACAAATTTGGGCCCATGTGGAAAAATCTGACTGGGACACAGGACAGTAAGAAAACAATGAATGATTGAAGAGAAGGAATAAAGAGAGGACATTGAATAATGATTCACATTTTCACCAGAGGGTGAGTGAAGACAGCATATATTTAAAGTATTCCCAAATATATGTGTGTGTGCATGTATATGGTTTATATGTAGAGATACACAGCATATACACATGTGTACATATATATGTAAATGCATATATGTATATAAAAACCTAGATAGAGCCAAATAAATGGTTTTCTAACTTTTAGAGTCCACAGAAGGACAGCCAGATAGAAAATAATAAGAAAACCTCTCAGAGGGTAAGAAGAGAGCAGCATCATGGTTAAATAAGATGGGGTCAAGGGACGGGACTGATAAAGCCTGAACGAACAACAGAAGTGAAGCCCTAAACAAGAAGATAGCAAAGAGCAGATGACTTACCAAAGGAAGTAGATCACATTGTCAGCTACTGAGTCACACCACCACAACTTTAGACCCACTCACTTTACTGGAACTGAAAATACAGATGTTTGCAGAGAGCTCATCGTGCCTTTATTTCATAATGTACCTTGAAGTTCCCATATTCATACTAAATACTACTTCAGAACAGAGTTCCACTTTATTTTATTTTTGGGTTACAAAGAGGTCTTTGTGAAATGTGATTAAAAACAACATTGCATGTTGTGACTTTTAAGCATCTATACAGGCTTTGCAATCTCTGGCCTAATTTCTTTTCTTTCTGTGTGCTCCGAAAAAGCTGCTTTGAGAGGACAGCTTATTCAAAATCAATGGGCAATCCGTGTGTGGATTAGCTCCAGGGGTTGCGTACAAAGATAAGGCAGTGGCTTATTAATGAGCAAAGGTCAGGCTGGAGTTAGAGAATGGTTTCCCCATTGCTTGGTCCCCTGCCTTCTCTCATCACATCATAAAAGCTTCTAAAAGGTAGGTACTCCCATTAATTAACTTTTAAAGAAGACTTGGAGGTTATTTGTAGATGTGGTGATTTTTTTTCAAATTTGACTTCTACTCGTAATTTTATAAAGTATGACATTAAAATGTATAATTTATACAAAAATTATAGCAAGCAATAATTCTACTTCTAGAAATCTATCCTAAAAACTAATAAGAAATGCTAGGATTTACATAAAAGTAACTTCATCATAGTATTAGTTATAATATCAAAAATTTGTAAATAACCTAAATGCCTCATTTAAAGGGAACAACTACATATAATAGGAGATAGTCATATAATGATACATTAGGTGACTATTTAAATTTGTTTGTGAAAAGATTATTGCCATGGGAAATCCTTGTGACAATACATTTATGGAAAAAGGGCAGCTGTTACATTGTTTCTAATGTATGATTTAAATTAAATATAAATGAACATGTATATGAGGCAGCAAAGGGTAATGGTTAAATATCCAGACTCTGGGGTCAGACTGCTTAAATTTGAATTTCAAATACTCCACCACTTTACTCTATGTGTTCTTGGGCAAGTACTGAACCTCTCTGTATTTTAGTCCCTATAATATAGGAACAGTAATATCACCTACCCCATAATATGCTTGTGAGAATCAAATATGGAAATTTATATAAAGCACACAGAATGTATAAAGCACTACTCTATGTGCTTATTTTAATGTCTTCATCTGATAAATTCAATAAACTATGAATTAGCTGGTTCATAATTTTCAATACAGTTTAGCTGCTATTATAATTAATGGTATTATTATTATTATACTATTATGATGAGTAACTTTTTTTAAATCTAGGAGAAAAGAAGGCCCGAATGTTTACAGTGATTACTTCTACACAGAAGGTTTAATGTGGTGTTAGTTTCCATTTATATTGTTCTGTTTTTTATAAATTTAGGCCATGATGCAAGTAAGTCTTTTAAAATTAAAGAAAAATAAAATCACCTAATATAAACATTAAAAAAATATTGCCATGACAATTTTCAGACCTTAAAGTGCCAAAGTGCACGCACTCCAGTGCTACCCATTGCAAATAAGGATTACACATCAGAACTTCCAACACAGTAGTGTTATTTCTAAGTTACTGACTCCAGCTTCTTAGAGTAAAAAGGGTTTTCCCAACTGCTGAGCTATAATTTGAGCCTGTTCATGCCCACAAAATTGTTTAAGTTAGACCAACCCGTTCCTAATTGATACACGTTATTTATGTTTTGCCTTTGAAGGAACACCCTTAAATATAACATAGTCGCAGTGGATAGTGACTTGTTTTGCTTAGTTGTACTCCATCTCTGTCATCAAATAGCATCATTAAAATGAAAGACAAAGGTCCATGGAATAGAACTTCCAAGACTGAAACAAAATGACATAAACCCAAACTAAGTAAAGTTATTACCCTAGGAAAGTGTTGAAAAACTATCATGGGATTTAGATACCAATAGTGACACATCTTAATTTGTTTTACATGCTGCCACCCTCAAGAGTGTAAATAAGATTTGATAAGACCTATAAGCTTTCCAAGCCTGCTGTATGTGTCCCTCCAGTCCAACCGTCCAGCACTCTCTGAAAGGCTCAAATTTCCACTCTGGGAATCCCATGTCATGTTTAATTCAATTGACACATGCAGAGCCTCCTCCTCTAAGAAAACCTTAAAGGCTCATTTTTCAAAAGAATCTTTTCACATGTTTTATATTTAAATCCATAAGGGACAGCTGGGTGGCTCAGTCGGTTAAGCGTCCAACTTTGGCTCAGGTCATGATCTCATGGTTTGTGGGTTCGAGCCCCGCGTCAAGCTCTGTGCTGACAGCTAGCTCAGCTGCTTCTGATTCTGTGTCTCCCTCTTTTTCTGACCCTCCCCTGCTCACACTGTCTCTCTCTCTCTCTCAGAAATAAATAAAACATTAAAAAAAATAAATCCATAAAACTAGATCCAACCAAATTCTAGGACAAATAACATACCAGTTCTAAGATAGGTTTGCTTATTTTTTTTAAGATTTTATTTTTTAAGTAATCTTGACACTCAACATGGGGCTCAAACCTAAGACCCCAAGATCAAAAGTCATATGCTCTACCAGACACCCCTCATTTTCTATTGCTTGTTTATTACTCAGGGTAGAGTACACTGTACCATGCAAAGTTAAAGCTGAAGAAGTCCTACAAACCAATTCTCCCGACCAGGGCAATAATTACTAAATAAGCCAGTCACTGCTGGCTTATCAGATCACTAGTGAGGCAGGCAGAAATAGTATTTCAAGTTACTGGGGAGCCAGATCCTGTCACATACATAGGTAGCAAAACTTTCAAACAGACCTAAATTAGATCATCCAGGGCAATAAGAGGGTGTGCCTACTGTTTGAGGCCACATACAATCAAGCATGGGTATATATTTAGAGGAAAAGAGTTAAAGAACAAAAAAGCATTGATTGATGTAAAGAGTTGACTGTTTGCCACAGGCTGAAGCACTAAAACTCAAGGCAGAAAGCCTCATTTGTATCTCCTGTTGTGTAACCAACCAGCTGGAGGACCCCAGCTGGAGGACCCCAAAGTTATCTCATCTCTCCTGATCTTAGTTTTTTGTTGGTTTTTTTTTCATTCTTAAAATGAAGGTTTGAGGCAATATAAGAAAAATTTGTAATATATGCTTAAAATACATGTAAGTGAAATTGATTTTTTCTCTATTGCTGCCTCATGGGTTTTCACTAAGTGTGGGAGGACACTTGGGGGTGATCTGACTTAAGATATAAGCTCCATGGAGAATTCACTTTGAGGGCCTAATGGCACCTCTAAAGGAAGACAGTCTCCACTGTCAAAAGATTAACAGGAAATAGACTGTGATTTCAAAGTCAAAGGGACAGACAACCCAAATATTAGGAGCTGATTATTAATAGAGCTACTTCTCACTTAGGTAATTTGAATAGCTAGCTCAAGGGTGAAGAGTGCTAGGAACTTATTAGTTTGAAGATTGCTAATTATTTTTCTGGAACAATGCCAGTCTAGTTGTAACACAGTTTTAAGTTGGCATAAAGAGAGGGAGAGAACCACTGTTTGCAAAGCACTTCAGGATGGTCCCCTCAGAGCAGTAGGTGCCACCACTCTTTCCATGGCAACTCCATTCCCACTCTACCCCTTAAAACCATCTCCAGAATCTACTTCATCCATTAGCTCCATATTACTTTCAACCATTCTTTCTTCTCTGACTCATTATCAACATTCTAAAAACATGCTGTGCATCTCTTCATCAGTCTCAAAGACTAAACACCTTATGTCTACCAACATTCTTTTTTTAAAAATGTTTGTTTATTTATTTATTTCTGAGAGACAGAGAGAGAGAGAGAGAGAGTGCATGCACACAAACAGGGGAGGGGCAGAGAGAGGGAGACAGAGAATCTGAAGCAGGTTCCAGGCTCTGAGAGCCCAATGTGGGGCTCAAACCCACAAACCATGAGATCATGACCTGAGCCATAGTCAGATGCTTAGCCCACTGAGCCACCCAGGCACCTCTACCAACATTCTTAAGAAAGTAGTCTATCTTTGCCATTGCTACTCCTTCACCCCCACTCACTATTCCACCCAACACAATTGGCCTTTTGATCTTGTACACTGACCCAAAAGAACCAATGACTCTTCTCACAGCCCAATCAGTGGCTACCTCTCAGTCCTTGTCCTGGCCCTCACTGCAGCATTTCATGCTGTTTGACCTCCCCTTTCTGGGATATTGTACCCACTGCCATGGATTTTACCACCATCTCTACAGTGGTCTTTATCACTGGCCCTGATCATATTCATGTCAGATCTATCTGCTGACTGGCTATTTCTCTCTGGATGTGCCATGGACATTTGAGACTCAAAATCTAGATTCACAAAATTTTGCTAAATCTCCTAAACTTCTTTATCCCACGAATCAGTTGGTGACACCACCATTCACTCAGTCATTCAAACTGGTAGGTCCCTTGAAGTTATCCTCATTTCCTTTCTTCTTCACCTAACACAGTTTTACACCTAGATGGTTTTACTTTCAGTGTCCCTCCATTCTCCATGTTCTCAATAACTCACAGAAGAAACAAAGTACCAGCCTCTGAAATGGACTCCATGCCCCAGTCTCCCTGTTCAAATCCATTCCTCACTCCTGTCTCTCAAGGTTCTGTCCTTGGCTCTCTTTTCTCCCTGAAATCTCTTCTTGGATGATTTCACACACTCTCAGAGTTGCAGTCGTTATGCATCAGCAGGTAGCTGATGTTAATCACTACTCCTAACTTCTGTTCCTAACATCAGTTTAAAATTACCAGTTGTCTGGTGGATATTCAGCATAAAACAAACCTGATGACAAAAACTTAACAGATTTGTTTTCTCCAAAAATCTTCTCCTCCTTCTCCTGCATTCAATATTTGGGTTAAGTGCAACACTCAACAATGTCTAAACTGAACACAATTATCTTCCGCCCAAATCTGCTCCTCCTCTTTTCTTGGAAAATGCATCTGACAGTTCAAAAAAATGAGGAATCATCTTCAGCTTCTCTTTTTTGATCATCAACCACATCCACAGGTCAACATACCCTGTATTACAAGCCTTAAATATCTCTTTCAAATACATTCTTGCTTTTCTGTTTTTCTATTTATTCGTTCTTTTCTATTGTAAAAGTAATTTAACTACATTATAAGATTCATAATTAAAGAAAGAAAAAAAAACCCAATGACTGACACAACCAATTGTTAGCATTTGATGTATTTTTGTGTTTTCTATGAGTGCCTTTTAAAATATAGCCATGATTATAACATATAGGCACCTTGTATTCTGCATAATTACTATTTTCATCATTTTTCTTTGTGATGCTGCACAGACTTTATGCTATCATCTAAAATGGCTGTGGTAATTGACTTAGTGCATATTCCCACGTTTATTTCACTGTT
Source organism: Crocuta crocuta (assembly GCF_008692635.1). Lineage (NCBI taxonomy): Eukaryota > Metazoa > Chordata > Mammalia > Carnivora > Hyaenidae > Crocuta > Crocuta crocuta. The sequence continues at coordinate 2,901,520 of NW_027529169.1, read as the reverse complement.
TCCCTAAAGTGAACTCTTTTGGGACACTTTATTCTAATACCCTTGCTGAACATCCATCTACAGTTGGAAATCTGACAGATATTCATAAAAAAGAATCTTTAACCAACAGATGAAACATTTAAAGAATGTTTTCTTCAGCTTATCTAAATGAAAACAGGCAATGTTTCTTATCAGAGCTTTCATATTTACCCTTGATCACTCAGAGGACACAGATACTTTACTAAATCCTCAAATTAAGCAGATCAAGAATGTTAGTATCAAATGAATATTATCTCCTGGTCTCACAGGATGATCTCCTTCACTGAGAGTCATGAGGTCTTGTCTTATCCCAGAACCAAAGCAAGAGGTTTAAAATATAGGCTGGAATCAGATACCTGAGTTCAAAATGTAGCTCATTCATTTACTTAGCTTGTGATTTCAATCCAATTGACTTAGCTTCCTGTGACCTCAGCTCCTTCCTCATACTATGGTGATAATAATTACTATACAGTGCTGTCAAGAAGATCAAGAGATGGTATGAGAGGTATAAAGTCCTTAGTCCATTGGACGCCTGGGTGGCTCAGTCAGTTAAATGTCTGACTTTGGCTCAGGTCATGATCTCGCAGTTCACGAGTTCAGAGCCTGGAGTCTGCTTCGGATTCTGTGTCTCCCTTTCTCTCTGCCCCTCCCTTGCTAGTACTCTGTCTCTCTCTCTCTCTCTCAAAAATAAATGAAAACATTTAAAAAATTTAAAGTTCTTAGTCAAATTTCCAGTATATTATAAGCATTAAAATGTATTGGCCATTATAATCATTTCTCAATCTGTGAAGTTTGGATTCTGTCATTTGTGTTCTTATTGCTATGGAGTTAGTTAATAAGCTTGAGCCTATCTCTCATTTTTCACTTTATTTACTAACACACTCGGGCTCTCTGGCCTGTCACATTTCCTCCATCCTTCATCTCTGAGAGACAGTAAATAGCCTGAGTGAAGAGACATTCCTGATTCAGTCCATGTCTTACCATTTCTTGTGTCACTCATCAGAGAGAGCTGTGGGCATGTAACCATTTGGTCCACTTTCATGAGGATGTGTATCCTACCAAACTGAAGCTGAGATTGGCTCCTCTGTATACAACTATCAAAAAGTAAAACATGCATTTAGATCATTTGTTTTAAAGTGTCATAAGAAGTTACTTTAACTGGATCTTACCAGTTTTTAAATTTGTTATGATTGAATGCATCCATGCTTTTAATCTATGTAAACATGGGTTTGGTCATTATCTATTTTCTCCTAGTTTTGAAGGACGTTGTGAGATACTGTTGTGAAATTTTTCTAAAGAATGCATTCCTTAGGGCTCCTGGGTGGCTTAGTTGGTTAAGTGGCTGATTTCAGCTCAAGTCATCATCTCATGTTTCATGGGTCCGAGCCCCATGTCAAGCTCTGTGCTGACAGCTCAGAGCCTGGACCCTGCTTCAGATTCTGTGTCTCCTTCTCTCTCTGGCCCCCCTCCACTCTCACTCTTGTCTCTCTTTCTCAAAAATAAATAAACATTTAAAAAATTTTTTAATTATTAAAAAAAGGAATGTATTCCTTGGCAAGAATGTGTCTGATATTCCATGTGTATTTATTTGACTTTTCCTTTTCTCATTTTTTACTTAGATTGACATATGAAAACCTACATAAGAAGAGAAAGTGAATGAAAACAACTTATAATTAGAATTGATAAGCCTACCACCACCCTCCATACACCCTCCAAAATTGCAAAGTCTAGCTATATCTTAAAGAAAATATGATTTTCCCTCTTATGTAAAACATATAAAAACCATCTGCAAATTAGGTACTATATACTTGTTAGCTTGGTGGTTAGTAACTTACTATTAAAATATTACAAATATGACAATTAAAAGATCACCTACATGATTAGTTTGAGAACATTACTAGACAGATTTTTCAGGTTTTTCAAAAAGAAGCAAAGTTTCCATTTTCTTTGTCTCTATTTCTTTTAAAATATTTCTGAAGTTAATTTCTTATAGTCACTGTGTATAGCCCCAAGCATTAAATAATCGAATTCAAAAGTCAAGTGAGATTGAAGTAGTATCTCCATAAAATATAATTAATAATTTAAAGGCAATATTTCAAGTTTCACCTTGAAGGTTGTATGTTTTTCTCCCAAGGCAATGCATATTTTTAAATCCTAAAGTAATCCCCGTTCATGTAGCTAAGACATGACTTTATTGTTCTTACTATTAAATGGGGAAAAAAGTTTTGAGCCATTAAAGATTGAATGTACTCAATAAAAAATAAAGCAGGAACTTCAACTGTTATCAGCACAATCTGAGTTGTATAGGCAGTTGATTTAAATTATTCACTCTAAACAGTGAGTCTTCCTTCCTTTGCAAGGGTTCCCACTTTCCTTCCTTTCACACACTCTTTTTATAACTGAGCTTCCCACAGGAAAGAGCAGCTTACAACTCAGAATTTAAATGCACATAAGCTTAGCTTTTATCCATCTACCTCGTACAGATGGTAGGAGTGAGGTATCCATGTTCAATGTTTCTCTCTAAGGATATACCCCAAATCACAGAAGTGTAAGCTATGTTCTGTGGAATCATAACTAGCCTTACTCAGTGAATTTGCCCTTTCCAAGGTTGTTGAGAGAAAAGTAAATGTATCAAAGTAGGAGCTAAAATAAATCCAGTTGTATTATCTAGTTTTCTTAAAGTCATGGAGGAAAAGAGCCATACCAGCAAACTAACAAAGCCACATGGCTGATAGTTCCATTTGCAAAAATATTATTATAAACAGATCCACATAATGTTAGGAAAGAAAATCGCCAGTTATTTCTTGTAAAAGACCTAATCTTGTTTACAAAAATAGCATTATAATTTTTGTTGCCTGTCCTTTACCAGGTGTTTATGGTGTGTTATCTAATACAATAAGCACAGAAAAGCATTACAGTAAGCCCTGCAAAAACTATCTGAAGTAGGTAACATTATACCCATTTTACAGATTGGAAACTCAGGCTTAGAAACGTTAAAAACGTTGCCAAAGATCACCCAGAATTGGAACCCATGCTCTTAAGCACCATAACGAGATCATCACATTTCTTCCCATGTTTCCGTATTCTAAGCAGTTACCATTTGTCTAATGCCAAGGGTTTCTCCATTATTCATTAAATAATATTAATACGACCTTTCATTATTTTATGTCAAAACAAATGATATTCAACTTTCCTTGGGAAACAGCCACAAATTTTTGTTTGTTCCTTCTATTTTGTATTTATTCCAGTAAACATTTTCATTTAGGCTCTTCTGGGGGATATTACTTGGCTAGATTACTCAAAAATTCTTCAGTAGTTTTTTCCTCGTTTTCTTAAATATTTATATTTAGTGCTCAGAAAAAGAGACCCAAATCACTAACAACAACATCAACAACAAACATGCACTGAACTCATCCATCCTTCCCAGGCTATCCTCCCAAAATCTTTACATCTGTTCCCCATGCATGTGCTACTCTAACTAGTCTGCGTGGTATTTCCTCCTGTCTAGTTTGTCCTCAATACTTTCACCAGAGTAATCTTCCTGAAACAGTACTTAATTTGACCATACACTGTAGTTGAAATGATATTTTCTTACAAAATACCACATAGACAAAAGTATATAACATATATATTTAGCATTTAAAGAATAAAACGAAACCTAACTGAAAGATCTACCACGTGAGTTAAGAAACAGCACAGCCTTCGTACTTTAGAAGCCCTTGTGTGGCCTTCCTCAGATCATCTCCCACCCCTCCTGAAAGAGGTGAACATTGTCCTACATATTGTATAGTCATTCTATTGCTTCTCAATTTAGTTTTGTCACTTCATATGCGATTCTAAAAAATATGTTTTTAGTGTTGCCTCTCTTGAACTTTATTCAAATGGGCTCATACTATGTTCTTTCATTACCTACTCCTTTTTTTTCAACACTATGATTTTGAGATATATCCATATTATCGCCTTTAGCTGTGGTTCATCCGTGTTCTCTGCTGTATAGTATTTTGTTGTATAACTACTTCAAAATAAATGTACCCATGTCATTGGTGATATACACTTGAGATAATTCTCATATATTGCTATTATAAACATCCCAATATGAACATTCTTGCATGGGCTTCTGGTATACATATGCTGGGGTTACTGTATATTACATAAGTAGGAGTGGATTGTGCATGGACTCTTCTTTTTATAATTTCAAAAGTTATATATCAACATATACTCTTGTGTGATTTCTCTTTCATTTACATCAGGGGTCAGCAAACTATAGCCATGAGCCAAATCAAGCATGCCACCTACTTTTATACATAAAGATTGACTGAATACAGCCACAATGCGTTATCTGTGGTGGTGTTTGTGAATCAAGAGCAGAGTTGTTACAAGAGACCTTGCAAATTGCAAAGCCTAAGATATTTATTATCTGGCTCTTTACAGAAAAAGTTTGCCAACTCCTATTCTATATCCTTGTAAACACTTGGTATTTTCTGACTTTTAAAATCTTTGCTAATTTGGTACATATGAAATGTTTCATTGTGGTTTGACATATAAATATACTAAATTGAATTTGATTTAATTACTAATAATGTTTATCATCTTTTCATATGCTTATAAGCTTTTCCTGTTTCCTCCTGTGTGAAATGTTTATTCATGCCTTTTGCCAATTTTTCAATTAGGTTTTGTTGGGTTTTCTTCCCAACTTTCTGAGCTGAAGGAATTCTTTACACATACTAGTTAGCAATCATTTCTCAGTGACATATATTGGAAATATTTTTTCCTAGTCCCTGGCTCATTTTTTACTCTTTTTATTTATGGTGTCTTTGATAAAAGAAAGTATTTAATTTAAATGCATATTAAATATCCTAAGAGATGCTCCCATACCCCAACATCAGAATGTAAAGATATTCTGTTAGGGGCCTCTGGGTGACTCAGTTGGTTAAGTGTCCAACCTCGGCTCAGGTCCTGATCCCACTGATCCCAGTGCATGAGTTCAAGCCCACATCGGACTGACAGCTCAGAGCCTGGAGCCTGCTTCAGATTCTCTGTCTCCCTCTCTCTCTGTCCCTCTCCCACTCACACTCTGTCTCTCTCAAAAACTAAAGCAAAAATGTAAAAAATATTTAAAAGTAAAAAAATAAAGTTATTCTATTCTGTTGTCTTCTCAAAGCATTGGTTTCAAATATTGCATTTCATATTTAAGTCTTTAACCTCCCTAGAGTTAAGTTTTGTGTATGGGAGGAGAGAAGGACTCAATTTTATTTTTTCCACAGGAATTATCACTTTACCCAGCATCATTTATAACATTGTTCTTTCTTTTCCCACTTATTTCCAAAGGTCACACTCTAAATTGGGAAGGATCCGTGTCTAGATCCTTTATTTGGTCCTGTTGGTCTACTGGTCTTTCTCTGTGACAACACACACTATTACAACATCTTGCTCAAGTACCACCATATTGCTCATCTCTGCTCTTCCACATATATTTTAAAATGAGTTTACTCAAGTCCATGAAAAATCAAGTTGGAATTACTTTGAATTTTAGAAAAAATTCAAGAGACTTTTCTTCTTTGTAATATAGGACCTGAGAATATGTGTATATGTTCCTATTTAGGTCTTATTTGGTATCTTACAATAATGTTATGATTTTCTCCATTTTAAAAGGCATCATATTTTGATAGGATTTTTGTTGTGGGTAATGGCGGTTAGTTGTTATTGATTCAGGAGACATTAGAAAGAAGGTGTTTTCCATTTTATTTTAGCTACTTTTCTTGGTTTTTATAGGTACATGGATATAGAATTGAGTTTTGTATCTTAATTCTTGTACCAAATTAACTTGCAAAGTTCTTATTGGTTTCACATTGGTTAGAAGCAATGAGACTGGGCATCTTTGGCTTGTTCTGGATCATAAAAATAATGCTTCTTATATTTCCCACTGAGTATGACATTTACTTCTATATATGACATTTTTCAGGTCAAGAAAGCTGCATTTTAGTCCTAGTTTGCTAAGACCTATGATCATGAATGAAAGTTGAATTTCGTCAAACTTTTTTTGCTGCCCTTATTTATATAATTAAACACTTTTTCTCTTTTAATTTATTAATGTAGTAAATTATATTAATTGGCTTTTTAACTATTAAACCATCTTGTATTACTAGATCATTAATTTTGAGCCCACTTATAATGTAAGTATTTATGGCTATAAAATCTATACCAAAAGTTACTTTAGTTTCTACCCCCAAATTTTTATTATATAGTATTTTTGCTACCAATTAGTTCTAAATCTTTATAATTTTTATTATGATTTTTAAAAATCTAGTAGTTCTTTGAAAACATGTTTTTAAGTGTTTTAATGTGCTTTTTTTTCTTCCTAGTTACATACTTGCTACCAATTTCTAACTTCACTGGATTTAGGAAATATGAGCTGTATGATATCAATGTTTATTTTCCAACTGAGAGGTGTAATGTTCCCTAAATGTTAAGCAGATCAAACTTGTTAACTGTACTATTCAATCTTCTTTAGCTTTGCTGATGCTTTTGTCTGCTTTGATCTACTAGCTACTGAGAGCTGTATTATAAAATTTTCTAGTGCAAATTGAGACTATATAATTAGGTGCATATAAAAATAAAACTGTTGGGGCGCCTGGCTAACTCAGCGGGTAGAGCATGCAACTCTTGATCTTGAGGTCATGAGTTTGAGCCCCACATTGGACATGAAGATTCCTTTAAAAAATAGAACTCTTGGGGCACCTGGGTGGCTCAGTCAGTTAAGTGGCCAGCTCTTGACTTTGACTCAGGTCATGATTTCACATTTTGTGGGCTCAAGCCCCATGTTGGGCTCTGTGCTGGCAGTACAAAGCCTGCTTGGGATTCTCTCTCTCCTTCTCTCTCTGCCCCTCTCCTGTTCACATGCTCTGTCTATCAAAATAAATAAACTTTAAAAAATATAGAACTCATATCTGAGAGGTGACTTAAAGTATTCATCTCTAGGAATGCTTCTTGACTTTAAGTTTACTTTTGCTGGCAATAAAATACACCAATTTGTTTTGTTTACCACTGAGCGGTAAACACACAGTTTCTGTCCCTTGACTTTAAATCTTTATCTGAGTATTTTAAGTGTATCTCTCTTAGGAACTGAATATGGCTGATTTTTGCATTTGCTTTCAAATTCAAATTGATTTGTTTTTTTAACTGGAGAATTTAACTTGTTTACGTTGATTATGATATGTATACTACTATATTTGGATTTTTTCTGTACTCTTCTTACGTGCTTTCTACTTTTTCTAATTTTCCTGTTTCTTTTTTAACCAAGGCAATGGGCATTATTGAAGCTTTTTGTTTTGTTTTGTTGTTGTTTGTTTGATGTTTTGTTATTTTTAAACTTTGTTTTAAATGTTTATTTATTTTTTGAAAGACAGAGAGACAGAACACTAGTGGGAGGGGAGCAGAGAAAGAGGGAGACACAGAATCTGAAGGAGGCTCCAGGCTCTGAGCTGTTAGCACAGAGCCCACACGCAGGGGCTCAAACTCATGAACTGCGAGATCATGACCTGAGCTGAAGTCGGACACTTAACCAACTGAGCCACCCAGCTACCCCTAAAGAAAAAGAAATTCAAAAGACTTTACATACGCAAGATATACCCATTGCAGGAAACAGGAAAACACAGATAAGAAACAAGAATTTTAAAATGCAATCAAATCTTCCATATTCATTACCTCCGTGTATCTCTATTCATAATTTTATTATTTTTCATATGTCCAATTAGATTGGGTATGATAGTATCTGTACGTCTATATAGTGTTAAAGTTTTTAAGGAGGAAAATTACACTATGAAATAATATTTAAAATTTCCTTCACAGCAGGGAGCCTGGGTGGCTCAGTCGGTTAAGTGTCCGACTTCAGCTCAGGTCAAGATCTCGGGGTCAGGCTCTGTGCTGACAGCCAGCTCAGAGCCTGGAGCTGCTTCAGATTCTGTGTCTCCCTCTCTGACCCACCCCTGCTCATGCTGTCTCTCTCTCTCTCAGGAAAAATAAAATAAAATAAAATTTCCTTCACAGTATAGGATAAATTGGAGGAAAGAGATTAACATCATAAAATGCAAAATAAAAAGACTTGTAGTTTTCTAAGATAAAAACAAGGTTAGAGGCACATTTGATCCCTCAGCATAGACTTATCTTTGATAAATATGTCACTAAAGTAAAAGCCGAAAAGTCACACTAAGTTTAAAAGCAAATCTTCATATCCCCACCATTATTAATGTGAGACAGTGTTTTATGTCATTATTCAAGCATAGTTTAAGCATTGAACCTTGGCTCTTTAATGATACCATAAATCTCAGTTGTGTGAAACAGAAATCAGCTCCGTTTTGCAACATCTTGACAAGTGATTGGAAGTTGAATTAGTTAATCTAAGGTCTGTTCATCTACAAGTCATCAAATCAAATTGCAGCAATAAGTTCACTAAATTAACCAGTTGTTTAAATGTTGCATAAATATAGCCTTAGTTTTAAAATTAAGACCTGGCAGCATTTCTTTTGAAGGTTGCCAAGTCTGGAGCTATTAAAAGCTGTCCCATCCCAAGAACTTTCCACTTGTAGCTGTCAAAGATCTTTTTTTCTTAATTAAGCCAAAATAGCTTGATGTCTGAGTTACTTCCTGATTGCAAATTAAGTGTCTTTGGAAACCACTCTATATCTCCCAGGCCTAGAGGCCACTCCATGGTGTTCTTAAGATTTATGTGCACTCTGGTGGGGAAAGAAGGAGGGGAAACCACAAGGAAAAAATGCACTGGGCAGTGAGGCAGGTGTCAATGGGCAGGACTTACCACAGGAGGAAATGTGTCTGTGGAGTCCATTGTCCCTGTCATGGATGGTTTCTGTAAACCATCAGCCCAGCCCTGTTTCCTCACCGGGAGGAACATTCAATATCCTTAGTTTGCAAAGGATACCGGCTTAGTCCTGAACACTCACACTGATCTGTCCTCAGTCTACCAGCCTGTTCTTCCAGTCCAGGGATCTATGTAGTTCTCTAAAAAATGGCCACATACCACTTTTTAGACCTGATACTCAGTTTCATTTTCCCACTTTGTTTCTTTCTTTTCCTTTTATCCATCTCAACCCACACACATACACACAACCCTTCTCAGCATATAAAAGCTGCCAGGTGCTAGGCACTTGGCTAAATTCAGGGGATATCATAAATCCTTTAGAAATAATTTATGCATCCTCAGAGCTCATGAACACATAAGCTCAGAATAGATAGCAAAAGCATTTTTCACTTTCACTCTTGAGGCTTCAACCTTCCTGGAGAACCATCCTTCCCTCTACAAACCCAACCAGGGAGGCTTTATTTTTGCAATCACCTAAACAAATGGTCTTTCTGACAAAATGTGGCCAACCAGGACCTGGACGTGCAGATGTCTTGGACAAAGTCTGCAATCTGCTCAGTCACATCATATCAGATGTGGGGTGCACAGGTGAAGGACTAAACATACGAAGTGACTTCACTTTCTCTGTGCTAACTATAGCTGCTTCTATTCAGTTGCTGGGTGTTGTTTTCCTTTTCCCATGTTGGGAGACTCTCTCTCTTCAATGAAAATTCAATGGTGAATCATTGAGACAGACCCCACAGGGAGAAAACTGTGCTCCATGGAGGACACCTATGGAGAGGCCACCGTGGCCGCTCCCCCCAGAATGGGTCTGCTGGGCACACAGCCATCTCCCTCAGGCCAGCTCTGACCCAGGTTAAAGTAATGCTAATGATTTGCTTTAATCCAACCAAAATAAGAGTAGGCAATATTAAAGCTTTTAAAGAAAAAAAGAATCTAGTTCTACCTTTGACCCAGGCTATTTTTCTTCAAATATTTAAAGTTCAAAGGCACCATGTGCTTATACTTTTATTTCAAACCAGAAAATCACCCTTATTGTATTTGATCACCCTCTTATTTTAATTTGCAGACTTGCTTAATAATAAAGCACGTACTGGACGTCAGCCTAATATTTCATGTATCTAATAATATCAGAAACTTTTTTTTCACTTACTAACTAGGAAATACATAAAATACTGACCTTGTGGGTAAATGTCTTTAGCATCCATTTTTAATCATTACATTTTACTAAAGAGTGGCAAGAGTGAGGTTTTAACATGGCTCCTGGGAGAATTATACCAGTCTTTATGGAACACATTGCTCACAGCTGCGGTGAAATAGCTATCACTAAAAATCACAGCACTCTTTATTCCATGTCAATGACATCATTGGTATAGTTTAACTGTAATTCACATGTGGGAAGCAGTTGTCTACCAATGTGAAATTATCCTCAAACTGAATTCTAAGGGGGAGGGGGACTGTAACATAGAGCCATTTTTATTATTTCACTTGCATTAATCATTACTGTTATTCCCCAAACATTCTGGATAACGTTATCAGAAGCCAGACTTCTCCTACAATAGCAGATGGTATTTTTAAGGTACTTTTTGAGGTATGACTTGGAAGACACTTTTCTATAAGACCACTGTACTGCCTGGGATTCTTCAGCTTTTCACTTATGCCTGTTGTAAAAAGTCTGTTCCATAAAAACAAAGTGCTGATTAGAAATGTGACAGTGAGGCAATTAGTGCCTAAAACATACATTGGTATCCTCTGAGAATCTGATGAGGAAGCTGAAATTGTAACAGGACAGATACCAATAACAGGTGAATTATTATACAGGGTTTTTAGGTTCTCATTGACATAGAGAAAGAGAGAAACATGTGAAAAAGGCCCATTCCTAAGTCTCTATTGTCTTATCTCTGATAATGTCTTGCTTCATGATAATTTGAATGCCACCCTATATCCTTCTGTTGGGCAAAAATAATTTTTTAATTATTTTATAGGATGAAACAAGCCTCAAATTGCTTTTTATTTAATAAGAACTAGCTTCTCCTTGACTTTCTTTCATCCAAACACGAGAAAACAAATCTGTCCTGATGGAAAATATGATCAAGGAGGCAGAGGTAGGACCAGGTAAGAGCACTTATCTGCAAGGGGCACATTCTGCTTGAGGGGAATATTTGTAATTGGAAACACAAAGCTTCTAATAGCCATTCTGTGAGAGCCTCAGCCCCATTATATAAACCTCTGATTATGTGATTGCTCTGGGGATACAGATATTTAGTGATGCTTCACTCATTACTATGCCACACCAGACATATTCTAAGCATAGAGTTTCAGTGGTAAACAGGACCAAGTTCCCATTTGGCCAAAGGGCTTACCTTCTGGTGAAAGACAAAAGAGGAAAGAAAGACGAAAGAAAAGAAAGAAAAGAAAAGAAAAGAAAAGAAAAGAAAAGAAAAGAAAAGAAAAGAAAAGAAAAAAAAAAGAAAGAAAGAAAGAAGAAAGAAAGAAAGAAAAAGAAAGAGAGAAAGAGAGAGGGAGGGAGGAAGAAAAAAGAAAGGGAAGGAGGAAGAAAAAAGAAAGAGAGGGAGGGAGGAAGGAAGGAGAAAGAAGGGAAGAAAGAATGAAAGAATATAAAAAACATATATAATGTAATTTCAGGTAGTGATAATACAAGGCAATGAAACAGCAGGCCAAGAACTAGAGCTTACCTAGGGGCAGGGAGGGAGGAGAGGGAGGTTATTTTGAAGCTGTGTAAGGGAAGTTTCTCTGGGAGGTGAAATTTGAGCAAAGTCCTTAATGAGGCGAGAATGAACTAGGGGGTGATCAAGGAAGCACAGTCCAGGCCTGGCTGAATGAACAGCAACTGAAACTGTCCTCAGGTGAGAATAACCTTGGCATGTTCCAGAAATAGGAGGAAGGAGACCACGTATGGTGTTGCCAGAAGGAGAGAGGTACAAATCAGAGCAGAGGGGTGGGAGACAAGGTTGGGGCCTTACAGACAACACCCTGGTGAAAACTTTGGATTTAATTTCAAGTGTGAGAGAATCTACAGATTGGCCAGAGCAGAGGAGTCTGGAGAGGAGTCTGGTTTATGTTTAAGAAGGTCTGGACTGCTTTGTGGACAACTGATTATAGGAACTCAAGAGTGGCATCAGAGATTGGGTGAGAGGTTTTTCTACGAATCCAGGAGAAAGACAATGATAGCTAGAATTGGGTCATGGGAATAAAGGTGTAGAAACTGGTGAGAATCAGCAGATATTTTGAAAATAGAATTGACAAGACTTGCTGATGTGGGAGGCGAGTTGTAAACTGCGAGAGAAAGAGAAGAGAGGAGGAAAATTCTAATGACTGTGGAAGAGGTGGTGCCACTAGCTGAAATGGCAGATCACACCATCATTAAGACAGCTCCTGGCCTCCAAGATGCAAGGAGCTCACATCATAGGGAAGCTACACACACACACACACACACACACACACACACACCTGACAAGTGTTACAGAAATATACTCAGGAAATTCCTGATCTCTAGATTTTCCATAACTTTTATTTAAGACCTTCTTCTTTTGCCTTTAGCATAAATAGATCACTGAATAGTGTGGCCTGTTGAGATACATGATATTTCAGTGCTGGCTCATTGTACAAATTGGTCTGTATAGCAGCATATTATTTATCATTACATATCATACAAAGATCTATTGCTTGGCACCATAGAATGTATCCTCCTTCTCCATGTAAATATATGGGAAAGTATGCCTCTTTTCTGGCCAGATTTCCATAGTGGTTCTAGGCAACCATGATTATTCAAGATAGAATCATAGTATCCTTTTTCATACTCCATAAGACTCATCAATGTATTCAAAAGGGCAGAGTAGGAAGAGAGAGGAGTTTCATGCATTCATGGTAATGGTTTCATCACCCATGTAATGAAACTATAAAAAGGCTACATGGTAATAGGAGAATTGGTCCCCCACAATTACAGAGTAGCAACTTGCAGATTCCCAAACTTTGGAAGGTGTGTTAAAATGCAGATTCCCCAGAACCCATCTATAGAATTTCTGATTCAGTAAGTTGAGAAAGGAGCCGAATGGGCTTTTTGTTTATTAAGCCTTTCTTCTCTGGGTCTGATGCTAAAGTTATACTGATCACCCTTGGAGAAGCACTACCATCTATCAGTATTTTTGTTTTATCCTGTGCCTTCTAGTAGTACACAGAGGAGTCATATTCAATATAAACTTTTATAATTAAGGATGACAAAAGATGAGAGATATTTTAAAGATTCTCTGACCTAACCCTTTATTTTTTTTAAATATCAGAGTTTTAAGAAACAGATTGCTCTTAATTTCAGATCTAGTCACACATAAAACAAATCTTAAAGAAGTAACTATAGTTACCAAATATGGATTGCCTTAGGATATTTTAGTTATTTTTAATGGAGGCAAGCATGCTACATTTGAGTGATTTTATAAAAGCTGATTTAAATTTTTTTTTGCCTATGGCAAAAATTTTAGAAAGAGCTTTTGTGACTGCAATCAGTATGTTCAAATTATGCATAATTTTGTTTCCAACATTCTCGTCTTGGATCATAAGAAGTCAAGTATAATTACTAACAAGATGGAGAATTGTACCCTCACCTTGAGACATTTAGCATGTACTCTCATTAAAACTATAGGAAAAGACCCAAAATTACAAGGAAAAAAATATAGTACATTTTATTGTTCCTTTTACAAGCATATCAATTTCAATGAATAATCACAAACCTCAGGAAAATGCTCATCAACTTCTAATGCTATGAATCATTTTGGGACAGATCCATCGGCATTTACTGTAATTAATTATTCATGTTTTCATTAACTTCCTATGGTATACTCTCATTAGCTGAAATAAAGATTGTCTCCAAATTCCTGGTTTTAAGATAGGTCTTGGCTTGTCAAAATTTTACCACTGGATTAAATAATTTAATGTTCTCGGAAAAACTATTGAAATAAATTTTATCTTCCTAACATTTTTAAGAAATACCTGGAAAAAACAATATACTATTATATGAATTAGTTTTGTGTACAAACTCATAAAATCGTAGATGAGAGCTCTTAATATTAGATGATAATAAATATTAAAAAATGAATTTACAACTTTTAACCCAAGGGAACTTGTGTCCCTAGCACTTTTTCTTACACTATTAGAAAATAAAGATTTTTATCAAAACTCCAGTAAGTTCATTTTCCCAATGTCTACTCTATTACTCATAATAGAAACTATGTATCATAGTGATATATGGCTTAGTAAGTGCAAATGAAGATAATAAAAATTACTCTCATAACTTGAGTTGTATCTTTGAATGTGAGAAAGACTGTGAGATCTTGAGCCTCTATAGAAAGCAAGAGATGTTCCTGGGACAAAGGACTTGAATGTTTACCTTAAAAAAAAAAAAAAAAAAAAAAAAAAGCTGTTTGGGAAACTAGAATTCAAAACCAGTCAGTTTGGTACACTTTAAGAACAATTCTCCTGTACAAGAGTTAGAAAAGCATAAAAATGAGCATTAGCTAATAAACCAAAAGCTAAAAGAAAATTCTGCTACCACATGTAAAGCATCTCAACAGCTGAAATAGAATCTCTAGTATTAATATTTCCTTTCTCTGGGCTTTTTGGACAAATGTATCCCATTCATGGTTCCCCTAATTAGGTGCAGCCCTAGACAAAATTGTAAAGAAAGCCAAACCTGTCTCCCTTTCTGCATCTTTTCCCTCTTCTGATTACCAGCCACCTAGGTTCTCCTGCAAGCCCCATGTACTTTTATAGAACACGGGCTCTAAAATGCCAATGACACTTTATGCAACACTCCTGGAGGTGAGGGGGTACGGACATTACAGAAGAGAACTTTACGGGACTGTCTTGCCTGAGCACATACAGTTAATCTGTAATGGTTACATCTCAAGGAGCACTCTAATACTAGGTAGCGATATTAACCTTTATGATCAGAATGTAAGGTGACTGATTTATACATCTGCATAAGACAACTTGGATCAATGAAGAAAGGAAGGAAGAAGGAGGGAGGGAAAGGAGAAACAGTGACTGCAGTCAATCATCTTCAAGAATTACCAGGAAAATTCCATGCATGCTTCCCCTTATGATCCCAGTCTACCAATTGGATACCCCTTCTCTGGAGCATTTTGGAAAACCTTGGAAACTTGCTTCTTCTGACTCTAGTGGAAAGCAGTGTAGCATAGTGGTTAAGAGGGTACAGCATGGAGTAAGATTAACTGGGTTGGAATTCCAACTCTGACATAGGCAAATTCCTTAGCATCTCCATACCTCTGTTTCCTTATCTGCCACATGGGGATGACACCACACACGGTGGTGGTAGGTAATAAATGAGTTAATACAGAGCAAATGTTTTGAAAATTGTAAGAATAGCGAAAGCTTGACAAAGGTTGAGTAGCCCCAGCTGTGGAGTCCCAGGAATCTCTTACTTCTATTTTGCCATACTCACCTATGTAACACAACCAGAAAACAGACGTTTTTGATCCTCATGAGGGTGTTAGATAGAGGAAGGGTAGTGCTTGTGAGAAAGAGTTAGAAAGAATTGTAATTATTTAATTTGCAAAGAGAAAACCTAAGGAATCTTTCTGGGAATAGCTTCTATTTTGCCCAGAAGCAGCAGAAAAGCTCCAATGACAACAAGAGAACAGGAGGGATGTATTTGTGTGGGCTGTAAGGACAAATGCTCTGACTGAAGAAGGTGTTCAAGTCTGAAACAATTGTCACGGGAGTGGAGGAGGCTGCCTGCTGCAGACATGGTTGGGCCCGAGGCAAGCAGATAAGCAATGTCACTGTTTCTGAGGGAATCCTGCTATATGTGTTTATAAACATAACAGAAATGTATACAGCTTTGGGCTAAAAACTTAAGATTTTAGCAGGAAAGTATTTGTTCTGTCTTTACTATGACAGAAGCATGGTGTCATGCTAACACTGACCCCATATGACCAAAATTCTTCTTCATTCTCTATTTGAAAACACTTACGAGTAATGATATAGTAAACACTGTAGCTTAATAGGAATCCTTATATTTCAGAACAGAAACAGACTTTTTAATGTAGGGGACTTGATTTTAGAGAATATTCATGACACACCTTAATCATCTGATAGACTTGAGTAAACATCAAATGTGTAAGAGGATGAAAGCATAAATAAAAGCTATAAATAATTCATTTATGAGTGCTCTCACGTTTTGGAAATGCAAATTAATTCTTAGAATAGTGTATAGGCCAACTGTTCATGCAAGAAGTGGAAGAAAAATATTCTGTAGAAAAGCTCCCAGGAGGGATATATGAGTCTTTTTAGTAAATATGCCTAATGATTCTTTTTGACCTCACAACATAAATCATAACAAATTGAGTCATTCAGTAACTTTTTGAGATGGCATAATAAAAGACCTATTAAAAATCTCAGGGTATGTATAGTGCACTGTCATACACATAGATTAAGGCTCTTATATTAAGGTTATAAAATATTTTTTGTTGTTGGTTTCCATTTTAAAATCAAATATTATTTTCCTCAGGACAAATAGTTGAGGGTTTCCTTAATTCCAAAAGCCCATTGGTCAAAAATCCCAGCGGGAGAATGTTTCTATAGTGAATTCACTTTACTTCCCTGAAATATTATCAGAAAACAGCAACTTGGGAGTTAAGCCACAGGAACTAGAATCTATGCAGGACTTTGTAGTAATGCCACACTACTGTTCAGCAACGTGTCATTCTTCACCTGGTTTACAGGCCAATGTGATGAGGTATGGTACGCCAGAGCTGCAGCGTGTATGACCTCCCTGTCAGACTTCTACCTTGCAACGTCTGTAACAAATTCTCAAGCATTTGGATTTCTGCATTTCTGACAGGGTGGGCTATTTTTTGTTTGTTGAGATTTCCAGTGGAGTCTTAGTATTACTGCTGGTAACAGAAAAAGAAGAGAACAGACACTGAAAGAAGAGAACTCATCTTGAAGACTCTTAAAGGAATGGAGTCCACTGAAAGGATCTATTGCTGGGGAAGGACACACCTCTGAGGAGAATCTAGTGGAGGTCACAGCCCTGAGCCTTCACCCATTCCCCACCCCCACCTCAGGGCTCCCAGCTCCCAATGGCTCCAGGCTGGCACCTAGGTGATTTCCAGGGTATCCAGTTTTGTCCACAATATGAATTTTCCTCAGAGCACATATTATTCGCAGCGGGTGACTTGAGAAATGGGTAAAATAAAAGACAGCATATGTGTAATCTGTGGTTAAATGAATAGAATGTTCAGATAACATTGTTTGCTTTCAATTACAGTAATATCGCACGGTTGGCCAACTTGAGAGAAACAGATGGGTGGCTATCTTCATTTTTCTAAATATTTCCTGAAGAGTTAAGACATGTTCATAGTGTGGCTTTTATAAAGTTAAGAGTTTAGTCTCCTGTTCTCTAAGCAAAGCACTGCACTTTTTGTGAGAAAGGGGGGTTATCTATTTCTTCTAAAATGCCTTAATGAATGGGAAAAGATATGGTTAGGTTACAGAGTACAGCAACATTTGCTTTTGGCATCATTATCTGGGGATTTTTGTGCTTTTCTTCCTCCTTTGCCTTATCTCTTTTCCCTTTTCACAGTTCACACTTACACAAACTGTGTCATTCATTGTAATGATAAAGCAAGTACTGAGTGTTTAGCTTTCATTCTTGCCCTGGGATGTTAAAACTGACAGCTTAGCACCTCTATTACTTTTTATCGGTGAGTCATTGCCCTTGCCAACACTCAAGATAAGAAAGTCTCACACTTGCCAGAAGGAGAAAAAAAAAAAACAAAAAACCAGGAAAACTGAAAAGAGAACTGGGGCGGGGTTATACTAACCACAAAATGGGCGGCAGGAAGCTGTTTTAAAAGTGGATGGGAATTGCCATTCACCAGGACACAGTTATAAATGAGAAACTGTCTGGTGTGATTTGGGTCATTTCCAACAGAGTCAATTTTCAACTACCCAGTTAACCAGTGTAAACCTCTGAAGGAGTACAGAAATCCGGCACTTGATCTCATTTTAATTCAAATGTTAAAAGACCTCCACTCAAAATGAATCTGGCTACTTCTAAATACTAAATCCATATTTATGAGATTAGCCACAAGAAGAGAGAATCAACATGTGATACTACTGTATTTGTGTGTGCGCGTGCGTGCGTGCATACGTGTGTGTGTGTGTGTGTGTGTGTGTGTGTACAAACTACCTCATGAGAGGATCAGGGAATTCAATGACACAGTAAGACTATTTCTGAATCTCTGCTATTCACTGATAAATTTGGGAAGATTAAACAAAGTTTTATGTTCCTTTTCTTCCTCTATTACAGGCCATCTTTCCTGGCACTCTGCCTCCATTCCTATTGTCTGCATACTTAAAAAAGACATGAACAGGTCTGTGAGGAACCTTCACATTCAATAGATACCCCACAGATGTTCTGTCTGGTGGTTCATAAAGGGTTTGAGAAGTCCCTGAAAATATTACGGTGATTTAAAGTTCCCATGTACAACTAGTTCCTCTTTCTATCGACTGAATGGTTGAGGTCATATTGAGATGGAGAATAGCCATATGTGACGTGTGCTAAAACCTTTGCATGTCATCATAGTTTGCGCGCTCAATGACCATGTGAAGTTCTGAGTGAGCATAAGCCGCATCCATAAAACATCCGCTGCTGATTGATTCCCAATTACAATTACTTTGAAGTGAAATAAGAACTTAAAGATGCCTACAAAGCAATCTGTGTGAAGAAATCTTCTAATCTATAATTTCTCTCCAGTTACTCAATTGCCTTGCCCATATCTAATCCGAGAGCATTGTGTTTTAGCGATTAACTTTTAAGAATACTCTCCAAGTTTCACATTCATCATTAGCTATCCAAATCAGTATTCATTATAAGGAATAAAGCTACTTTCTGGTTGCATTCAAATTTATGTCGTTAACATAATATTTAATTCACTTGTGTAATTACAGATATAAACAAGTCTGGAACTACTATGGATCAACATCCTACTAGTAGGAGCAAACATGCAAAGAGTACAATAGGGAGGGGCTGGTAGCCTCTAGATTTCAGCTAGCCATGAGCATCAGTCCTTAAATCTCACAGAGGGAACAGAGGGTGATGACTAATCCAGTGAACTGATAACCGAAGTCAGATTTAAATATTTCTTATTGTATTCCCAACTCACAATGGAGAAACTGAAATACTGAAAATTTAAGTAGTTTAATTACTGCCACATATCTGGTAAAAACCCTTAAAGAATATACAGGAAAAATGATTATATGGAAATTCTAAGCATTATCTAGGAAGTAGCAGAGTAAAAATGGCCAATTACATTCCAGTGAATAGTGGATATGCTAAAAGCGTAGGGATAGTTAAAATAGGACTCAAGGAAGCCTTCTAAAAAGAACAGTGCTTAAGCTGAAGTACAAACCAACCAGACAGAAGAAGGACATAGGCCCCAGGATATGAAGGAGGGCCAAGGCAAAGAGCACTGCATGGGAAGAGAATTGTCAATAATTCCCGGAGTGAAATGAACATGATTAAATAAAATGAGTTAAAGAGATGAGTAGAGGCCAAAGACAAAAAAAAAAAAAAAAGAAAGGTTATC
>NW_027529169.1:2879534-2881986 GCF_008692635.1 Crocuta crocuta | reverse complement strand
AAAAAAAAAAAAAAAAAAAAAGGTATTTTATGCTAGAGAATTTAAACTTAGGAATTAAGCATTTGAATCCCAGGCTCAGATTTGAGCTTTTGCTTATCACCTGAGTGCACTGTGGAGAGAGGACTGGAATGCCAGATAGGAAGGGGGCTATAGCACTAATCCAAGCAAGAGCTGATCGTGTCCTGAGTTTGCATAACATCTATGGAGATGGAGAGGAGATATACATTTAGTTGCTAGCTTCATCAGGACTTGCTAATTAATCAGATGCAGAGGTGGTGGTGAGAATGAGGAATATTAAGTGTGAATGAGGCTTCTGGAGTAGTAGTCATCTAGATAGAGGGAGGTATCCTCATTCCTTGAGATGTCCAACTCATGAGGAAAAGGAGTAAGGTTCAGGGGTGATGAAATTTAATTCTTAAACATGTTACATTTGAACATAAAGTTTGAGATGACCTAAGAGTGGTTGAATAAGTCTAGAGTTTAGGAAAAAGATGTGGGCTGGAAATATGGATATGGTAAGTGTCAGCACATAGGTGTAAGTGAAATTCACAGAAAATGAAATAAGGAGAGTGGAAAATAGGGAAATAAAATGAGCCAAACTGCCCCCAAATGGTAGTCAATTTCTGACTGCTTCCATCACATGGGTGATAGGTCAGTCAGCAAGCCACCACACTTATACATAAAGGCACGTGTATAATGGCATACTTTTTAAAAACTCAAAAGCACTAAGCCTGATTTTCCTTACATGAAATAGATGGGGGAGACTGAACTGAACATAGGGGGACTCTGGTGTTTCTTGACCACTCCAAGCAGACAAATCGAGATGCCATCATTATAAATATTTCCTAATTGTACATCATCCAAAAAAGTGGTGGAGTTGACACTAATAGTAGTGGAAGGAAAAGGATGGGATATCATATCCAAAGTGTTCTTCGACTTCAAAGTGAGTCTTTACTCTCCTCCAAGAATGGGAGTGCTTATTAACAGATGATTTGCTGCAGTAGAAATCAAAGAGCACTGGAATTGGAGTTAAAGTCTCCACTGGACAAACTACTTCCACTCCTCCATAATGAACAGTTTAAGCAGTCCCTAAGGAATGCTTTGGCAGACGGCCTGCAAGAAACAACTGACTGCAGAAGTTGAACTATAAAATAAGCTTCCTCTTTTCACCACAAACAGGTTAGTTACCTTCTCTGGGTCTATGTGCTCACCTAGAGGAGGAGGGTGTTCACAGATGATCTCTGGGGTTTCCAACATCCTGTAGCCCCAATCACCTGCAGGAGTAAGTCAGGATACAGATTTCACTGGGGAAGTCCAATATGCCTGAGTCCTCCTCCGCCACCACCACCACCACCCATGGCCCTCCTGGCTGAGCAGGCAGACAAGTACTTTTAGCCTGGTAGCATTCTCAATCAGAATTTGTCATCACTCAAAGCCCAGGTAGACTATGATGCCTATATTAATCTCTTCCTCCAAGGCCCTAGTTTTCATTTTGCCTTGAAATAACTGTTGACTATTTTTACTATTCCTAGCTGTTGCATACACTCGACGATTGCCATCACAGCTTACTCGAAGGTCATTTCCCAGAATTTCCCCCCAGCTCGATCCAGTGCACTAAGGCTGGCTATTTTAACGCAATATACCGTTTCCAATGCCATGACTTTTACATTGTATTGTTTTTATCTTTTGAGCTGACATATGTGGGAAAAAAATCGACCACTATTAACGTTAAAGGAACTGTGTTTTCACAGAAACCATTGTTTCATCTGTGGATAATTTCTAATTTTTTTTTAAATTTGGAATTGAACATTTTCCTGTTAACAGAACTAACTTTACTGCTCTCACGTTCGCCAATATACCTCCAACTGCGAGAGCTGGCCTAGTGTTTGTTCAATTGTCTGCACACTCCCTTTTTCTCTTCAGCTCCATTTGATATATGTTTCCCAGGACGTAGTGGAGACTGCTGGCCGGAGAGGCTGGAAAATATAACTCCAAATTTCCTACAATCTCAGCTCCACTTTCTCCCGCGCTCGCGCCCGGGGCTGGAGCCCTGTTGTGGTCACGTGGACTCGGGGAGACGGGGTCTGGCCGGCCAATGGGCGCGCGACGGCTCTGCACGCCCCGCCTCCCGCCTCCACCGCGCCGGGACTTCGCGCACCGCCGCGGGGAGGAGGCGAAAAAGTTTCTTTGCGGGCGAGAGGGGCTTCGGCACGCCCACCCTGCCGGGGCTGCAACGCCGCCACCGCTGGCCGTCCTCTCAGGTTTTCTTCTCGCCGCTCCGGGGCATGAACGGGCTTCGCTACCGGGCGTAAAAGAAGAGTTTGCCGCGGAGCGTCGGAGAAGGGCGCGCAGGCGCTGCCCCTCGCGCGGGCGGCTACTCTCGGCTGCAAGTTTGTGCCGGGCCCCGAGCGCGCGCCGGCTGCGGAGCGCTGGGCAGAGCTAGAGGCCCCAG